>NC_054589.1:1392505-1692505 GCF_017654505.1 Polyodon spathula
CTTTATAACCAGTGTCATTGAGGCAACATTTCTCTGTGACAAACATAGGTGTGGCACATGGCAGTTAACAGATGAAGAAGTGTGGTGTCAGTGCAGAATCTTTATCACATGGTAGCCTGAGGATGCGGATTCAGCGAACAAGGGGATCTCCAGCACAAGTTAGAATACTGCTCATTTACACATTTTGGGGTCGGGAAGAGTAGTAGGAAGAAAAAACCCAGAGAAGCAAGAATGATCAAGAGTAACACCTGGCTGGTCTACCAGGGAGACCACAGCTTGAAATCATGTATCATAAATTCACATGTATAACTTTTTTCATAATGTGTATGACATCATGTTGTAGAAATCTGCTGCTGGGAGATGATGTAGATTGAAATAGCTTTAAATTACCATGTGACAAAGGGCTTAATTCATACCTTTTAATGTAGATGGAAACCATGGGAACCAATGACGCACGTGACATCATTTGCAAAGTTCAATAAATATTATACATCTTTAACATATATATAATATATATATTATTATATATATTATATATATATTATACTATATATATATATATATATACTTAGGTAATATATAATGAACCAGAATTCACACTGAAAAACATTTTTTTACAATTTTTAAATATGAAATTAAGCTCTTGTTAAAAGTCTAATCTTTTTTTTTTTTATTTTGATGGAGATTTCCTTTTTTGTAACTGAACAGCTGTCTTCTAAATCATAATTTTGAAAACATTTGGACTCCGGTATTTTTCAATGGAAGTATCTAAATATGGTGAAATGTGGAATTCAGAACAGTTATGTTTTAAGCATTGTGTTGGAATACAGAAAGGTGTAACTGCACAGTATGTAAATCACGGTATGTCCCTTTGTATTCCTGATTGGATACCACTGGTATAATTCATGAAATATTACATATTGTCCAGTAGGAGGCGTGGTTGTATATACTGAAGCATTAATAACAACCACAGTATGTATTGCCTGCTATTTAATTGAAAACAGTGATCATTCAATATTACTTAACATATTTTGTGCAATGCGATTATGTTTTAAATATATCATTTTAAATGTGTTTTTTGGAGGGGTGTGATACTGGATCACGCAGGCTGCTGGAAACCAGTTGTCAGCACATTGAGTGAGCGGTTAGTTTGTGGGCATCACATTGAAATGATTTGTGAGGTTTCTAACCTTTAAGTGAGTGTTCCACAGGTCTGCATGAGGACCAGAAGGAGGACCTTGATTTGTTAATAAATAAATAAATAAAAGGAACCTCTCACATGGCACAGTGCTAACCTTACATTCGCCCACACACACTATTCACATCAGGGGTGGGGAATCCTGGTCCTGGAGGGTCAGTGTCCCCGCTGGTTTTTGTTTCAACTGTTCCTTAAATTATTTAATTGAACCAATTATTTCTAATTATTGGTCTAATTAAGTAATTTTGGAACAGTTGGAACAAAAACCAGGAGGGACAACTGCCCTCTAAGGACATGGGTTCCCCATCGTGGGTTCTGATTTACATTGTCGTCCTGCCACATACAGTAAGAGAAAGGCGTTCAGGAATAACAGGGTTGTCTCCTGTTTGCCGGTTTTAGTTATTCTGCAGTCCAGAACATTGCTGCCAGTCCTCATATGAGAACCTCCACAGAGGCTAACAGCAGTACTGGAGATGGTTAACAAATGGGACCAAAAAACGGTAACCCTAAAACTGCAGAGGTATCAAAGCATCTGCGCTGTGCTTGCTTAATGAACTGTGTTGCTTTCCAAATTACACGTGCTGGAGCAAAAACCAAAAGCACAGAAAATAGCTGCAAGCTTCCCCTCTCTCCCCTCTGAGAAGTATTTACTGCCAAAGCAACCATGAAGAACAAAGCGTGAGGCTTTTGGATACTGGGTGCATACTGCACATTTAGAAGATTATTAATTGAATGTATAATACATAGAGTATTTATGTATTATACATATTGTTGTTATTAGTATATTTGGCAGATGCATTTATCTCATTGTGTATATTGGCACTGGAGAACCTCACAACCATCTGTCTTGTAATTACTGGGTTTTACTGTATTTAGAAACTACCGTTTTATAAAATGAATAAAGCATAATTAACAAAAATCGGTTCATTGGCCATTCCTGAACCCATAATTTCCACATTAAAATAACATATCCATACTGGAAAACCCTCTGACTATACAGCGAGCCGGACTCAGAGTTAAGACAACAATAACTGCTCTACCCCAATCCCTAAACGATATGCAATAGCACAATTTCCCAACTATTGTATAATATATATTTTTTCCTAATGCGCTCCAGGCAGCACAATCCTCTGTAGGCATGCCTTCCTTTATCGATCACTAGTTTACCATACATAAACCAATCATGCATTTGCCATTATTTAAACCTGTAATTCAAGTACTGTGTTTTTGTAAAGGGAAAAGCTAATGTACTTACACTAGGTAACTAGACCTCATTCCTGGTAGCAAACGGAACATTAAAGATCTGTCCGGCCATATATGAAAATGTTTGCTATTAAGGCTGGATTGTGAACACAATGTGTTAGTGAGCTAGGGAAAGTATTGTATGAATGGAAATTGCAGGGTTAAAGATGAATAACACGGTTGCAGTCGGATACAGATGCCCCAGTCTAGTTGGGCACCTACTACAGTATCGTGCCTCATATATCTTTGCTTCTGTCCATCACCACCGCCACCATAATACCCCACCTTGAAATAAACACATTCCTGGAAGACCCATGAGCTGTATCCTGTAAATATAGTCAGTGAACATTGAAGAGCACAGTAGCTCGCGGCTTCCTCAGAATTCCACATGCTGGTGTGTGGCTGGGCTGAGGCCTGACCCTGTTTTTTTGTTTGATTTATAAATAACATTGGTGGGGTTTGTAACTAAAAATGTGTTTAATTTGTATAATTTGTGTGTTGGATATGGCAGGGCTGGGAGGTGAGACTTCCCTCCCTGCCTTATTGAAAGGAATGTGCAGCAGGTGGCCAGGTGTCAATTGAAGATTTGATAATCAATTAACCCTGGTCACTTGCCTTTTAAAAGGGGCTAGAGTGCCATCCCGTGGTTCGTTCTTTTTTTGTTCTCGGTTTTTTCTTGCTCTTGTTTACCAACATGAAGGTTCATGCCCTCGTGGAAAGGAGAGTGAACCAGGAGCACCACAGTGTGTGCATGGCAGGGATTTATTTAGGGGAATTTTAATCCCACCAGAGTTTATATTAGTTTGTGCAAGGAGATGGTTCCTGGTGCAGACCTCCCTTTCAGTGGAGTAGCGCACAGCCTGAGCTTGGCTGTTTTTAGTTTTTGTACAGTGTTTTTTTTTGCCTTTTTGTGTTTTCTATATGTACACCTCTCTGTGTTATTCCACACTAGGGATACCATTGCTGGTACCGTAGTGGTAGACACCAACAACTGAAACTGCCTGTACATAATACAACTGGACCCCTGAGCGGCATTTTCAACTTCAAACCCTCTGTGTCTCTCTCGTCTCTCAATGGATACCCACACTGTAACGAAACACCCCTGTTACATGGTGCTAGTGCCTGAATATAGTATAGTAACGCAACTGGGAACTCTTGCTGCTGGAAAAACATGCTCGCCAAGGGACACAGGGAATACATTTATTAAGGATTCTTCATTGAAGTTTGCTCCCCAGGCTGAATATGCTATTTTTTCTTGGTATCCCCTTATGTTTTCAGGTATGTACTACTGTGTTGACAAAAATAAAGCTACAAATTTCTTTATTTCAAAATCCTATTTCAAATTAACGTTAATTCACGATTAGAAGCTGAACGTGGAAATTCAGGGCCAGATAAAACCTAGATGATTGCGCATCTCTGACACTGTTATACAATAGAAGCTTGTTTCATAGGGTAATGGCCAAGTAGTACAAAACATTGAAATGATGTGAACATAGTTTCTGAAGAACGTGAGGCCGTTGGGCATTGTTGCTTGTCCATAGCTGGTTGATCTCAAACGTTGGGTCTTAAAGGATCCTAACGATTAACCCTTTGCGGTCCTATGTCGGACCAGGTCTGATATTACAATTTTCCCTTCCCAGTCTCCAGTCCAGTCCCAGCACAGGTCTCTAGTCGTGTTTTCTCTGGAAAAAGCCGAGAAAACCTTTCAATGGCCGAATGAGACTGATAGGAGCCAAGAGAAGCCAGAAAAAAAGGGGCGGATCTGAGCAATACACATAGCCCCTGCACCACAGAGATAACACGGACATAAACAATGGAGATAGCTGCTTCTGCATCCAGTGCTTAAAGAATATCACAGACATTTGCAGAGCTTTTTGAGATGTCATAATAATAAAATAGACTTGGATCGCATTATTGAAGAGTTTGGAGATAAAACGAATAATCAGGAGAGCATGTCTATAAAGAGCTACTGAGTGTCATTTTGCAATTCAGTGCCTTTTAAACCTGTTTCACTCTTGGGAAAAAAAAACAAAAAAACAGCATGTGTAAAATAAACAGTGTGTGTGAAAATAAATTGGACCTGATGTGCCTGACAAGCTCTCAATAAATGGACCGCTAAGGGTTAAACATTAACAACATGGTGAGGTAACCCATTCCCACCTTCTGCCCTATGTATCCTATTAACTTAAAATGGTGTCCTCTGATCCTTGGTCCAGGCATCCATGAAGGCTTGAAGGATGAGAAAAAAATCCCATCACTGGCTGTCCAGCAATAAACATGCAGTGGCTTTATCACGTACCGACATAAACATTTTTTTACATAAACAATTGGGAATTTAAGCCCAAAAACAGTGCTCAAAGTGGACAGCAAGTAAAACAGCAGTTCCATTGCCTATCTTCTGAGTGCTTTAATTTATCTAATGGCATCAACCGGTTCAGCTATCTGCTCAGAATCGCTTTCAAAAGGTCTAGAACGCTTCCTAGCCTCTGGTGATCGTAAAATCTAAACCCAATACTTTGCAGCTTTTTGCATGCTTCTTTTAATGGTCATATCATTGCAGGAAAGGAATCTGCTGGTGAACATTTAGCACTGAACGGTTTCCAAAGTCACAAATCACATCCTAAGTTTGGCACAGCTTTCTACGGATATTCCTTTTCATCTTCAACTGTTAGTTCTGTCTGCTAATCTACTAAGGAAGAATAAAACAACTGTAATGGTATACAACTAGAAAGAAACATCTAACGGTTAATGCTTTTGGTTGCATTCCAGTTTCTTTATTGACCTTGTGACAGGATGGTTTGGTGGGTGATGTCAGACCAGACCAGGAAATACATACGGCACATGTACTGCGGGGTGAGACGCAAATGCACTTGTTTTTATTAACGGCATAAGGGCAAAACAAAGAAACATACACAAAACAAGTACGGTGCTGGTTCAACTCCAGTACGTGTAGCAACTGCCTGTTAGATATGCTCCTCTTTCTCTCAGTCTCCCTTCAAAAAAATGATACAAATAACCATAGGGCAGGCACACCCAGTCACAGACCTATTACGTAAATGATAATTATAAAATCAGTCATGCTTCTTTTGAAAAATATATTGTGGGGGATAGAACACGTTCAGTTATGGTTAGTAATGAGCTTGTTCTAGAAATGACACAGTATTTAGTAATCTCATTACCTGGACATTTGTCATTTATTAAACAAGACAGCAAAGTTAAATAACTATATTAGCATAAATATATATATTTTAAAATGTCATATTTGGAATGACTGGAGAACCTTCTTCAAGAGTTGCCCCACAGTGAAAATATAGTTTTCTACTGTGTTTAATGAGATCCCAACGAAAGATCTCCCCAAGACGTATGGAAGCCATAGTAAGAAGTTAATGCAGTAATACAGCCCTATCTAACAGCAGCTGTGCCAATTGTAAGATCTTATTGCCTATTCTTAGCTGCTGCTTGCCAAGTTCCATTGCTCAGTGATGAATGTTTTTGAGTTAATGTTTGTTGCTGTCAACACTTAGCTCGTTCTTCGTAATGTCTTGGTGGGGGGTGGGGATTCAGCACCAGACAGTCAGTGAAGCAAAATGTTTATTAATGTGGGCAGTTTGTTTATGCTCAGAGCAGGAGTTATTTGTATTGGAGTGGGATACAAATTACTGAAAAATTGGCAAGGCTGTTGCCTCTTACTTTAGTTTAGCTAGATTATTTATTTATTTTTGTTAAAATTACTGCTGACAAACAAACTTTGAAGACAAACTTTCCACAGCACAAAAAGTGCTTCCAGGGCGAAGAGTTGAGTCTAGTTCACTTTAGAGTGAAGTGAATTACTGATTTCCTGATTTACTGATTCCTAAATCTCCCAACTGAGCTGAACTTCTGAGTAAAATGGAGCAAATTCATAAAAAAAAGAAATAATTGTTTCATAGTCATATGGCACACTTGGACAGATTTATCAAAGTCACCGAAATACATTACCACTATATTTTGTGAAAGGAATATAAAACCGCTGGTGTAAACTTGCAGCACACAAGTTTTTGTTACAATGATGCTAATTGAAGTTTAACCTTGATAAGACCTTGATAAATGTGACCCACTGGGTAAAGCAAAAGGACAATTGTCAAAAAAAAAAGTCTTTGCCCAGGAATTCTTTTCTGCAGGAGACTATACTGGGCAATACAGGAAAAGTAAAGATAGCTCTGTGAAAAATGTCTTCTGATTTGCATTACTGAAATACTTAATTGTACAAATCAACTGAAGCTGTGTTGTTTTTTTTTTTTTTAATTGAATCTGAAATTAGTGGGGAGTTTTTTGTTTTGTTTTGTTTTTTAACTGCAGGGGGTATTTATAAAAATTATAAAAAGCTGGCTTAATGTATGAACCGCTCAGTAATGCAAACTTCAGATTTCAGTATCCATTGCTAATAATACACTATAACACAAAGAAAACTCTGTCAAAGGAGAATGAGTGGGAGTGACGCTCGGCAACACTGGCACCTTTTGAATAGGAATTTATTTAGCATGAGCCAAAATCCTGATGGTTGTTTTAATGATAAAATTAGAGATAATCCTCAAATTGGCCAATCCATGAAACTATGTGGTGAGTGAGGAAGCAATTGGAATTGTAAACAACAAATATAGTTCAGGTACATAAGAAACTATAGACAGTAATGTGGAACAGAATAACATGTATCGCAAAATGTTTCTTTAATTTTATGATTGAGTGGTATTATTGCAAGACCGACTCAAAACAAGAATAAACTGATATTAACAGTACAACATCTCACTCGGGCTGCTTTCTTACTCATTTAGGGAAACCTAAACACAACCTACACCCGGTAACTTCTTATAAATCCCAAAACAGATCTTCTACTTAGGAACTACTTATTAAACATGAACAAGTGTTGTTGTATTGTAACTTTAGAATTTGCGCTGTATGTTGTATAATCTATTCACAGTAAATTTTGGCAAAAAGGACATTACTTAATTGAACCTTGCAGGGTGGTATAAGGTCCTGGACTTGAAGACAGGCAAGTGAGTGTCCCAGCAGGAATCAAACCCAACACCTATTCATCATAAGAGGTATGGGGATTTAAATCATGAATCATGACTGCCAAGGGTCCAGGACTGTCTTGGCCAGAACACAGTTCACTATGTCTGTGATTCAGAAGCCTCTGCTGTAGGTCCTCCACTAATAAAGTGGAGCATTGAACCCACCTCCGTGCAGCTCTGTAACGTCCTGTACTCAACTCTGTCGGCGGGTATCAATCAGGTTGAGGGTTAGGGATACGGTTTCAATTAACCACTGAGAAACCTAAACCGATAGATCGTATTACCACCTGTGATCCAAACATATGTAGAGCATACAAAGCATATAAAATGTCTTTGAAGTGTGAAGGTTTCAAACGAAGCACCTGCCAACAAACCCCCATGTGAAAAGGAAGAGTAAAAGAACATGCTCCTAGCACCAGAGCTTGAGTTGATATGCAGAGTGAACTTTCTAGATCATTAAGTAACTGAGAGCACACGCTGTGATACTGTTACCACTTGCAATGCAGTATTCAATAGCTTTATGCAATTTATATGTCTAAAGTTCTTATCTGCTGTGTAAAAATCAAGAAAAAGTCTGGATTTAATAATATCGGTAACTGCCTTAAAAAATGCAATGGCCTGGATTTCAAATTCAGATATTTTACACAGTACTTCTATGTATATCTATGTAATTGTGTATAATACAGTATATGTATGTATCTAATGATAACGCAAGTGTAAGTTAACCTTGCATGCAAGTGTAAAATTAAACCTTGCTACACTGAAGTTAGTTTATCAGTATATGTGTGTGTACCACTAACAATTTATTTGACCTATTTAACCCAGTGTATCATGCTGTAATTATGCCAAATAGGCAATATTGCTACATAGTACTAAAGGTATATCCACCTGTTTGAGTTTTGCCAGTGCTTCAGAGCTGTATGCTATAGTTCTGTGTTTTTAAATTTGCTTTGTTAAGGGCTCTCTAGGTTCGATTATTGCACTCCTTCTTTTAAAAGTGCAACTTGTATGTTTTCATCCTCAAGGGGCCTTAACAGCTGCCGACAAGTGAGTTTCAGTAATGGAAACTTGAGTCTAAACCTAGAGGTCACTGCAACACTATTCTAAGGAAGAATAGCATTTGCCATGCTCTTGATTCGAAGCGCCCTCTGCTGTTTGGTCCCTTGTAGAATACTTGATTGTTTCGGTTCCGTTGCTTTCGAAAGGGGTGGTGATGGAATCTTTCATGGCAAATCTGTGTTCTCAGTTCAAGTGTTCATTGTAAGGGATGGTTTTAGAAGATATACGAGAGAACGTGCTTGAAAGAAGTACGTGGTTAAAAAACAAAACAATGTTAACTGGAGGTAGGCCAATGGAGCAAAACTGGAGCAAAACGGAAACAACAAAGTTTTTTTCTGTGTAAATCTTGGCAATCTGGATAATGTGGTTTACTTCCTTAGGCTCCATGACTGTGTCTTAATGTTTCCCCTACTCTGCAGTGAGTGGACTTCTCTGACATCTTCTAAAGGTGTCTCAGTGCCTGAGAGCACATGAAGTCCTGCATAGTCCTCTTCATTACTCTTCCCTTGTATGGTTTAAGCTGTTTTCCCTTCTGGGAAAAAAAAAAAAGATGTTTCACCATTGTTATACTAGAACCCTTTTTTGCAAATTTCTCAACTTGCAATTTTAATCAAAAGTCTCAATTATCTGCTCATTCCCACATACAGGTCAATAAAAACATTCCTCATTTAGTCTTTGCACTCTGTACCGAAGACTTTAGAATGGGGTGGGGTTAGAACTTCTTTGTAACATGTTGTGAACAGGTCAGTGTCTCAGCCCAGGAGTTACCAGCAGGGAGAGAGACACAGAGTTGCTTTGATTGCAGCGCTATTGCACACTTTCAATAAACAAGACAAATACACAAAACACAGGAACAAATGAAAAGGCACAAGGGCAAAAAATAAACAGTCTAACAAAACCCCAAAACTGTTCCGGATGGGCAGAGCCTTCACTGAACTTTTACATAGACAAATAAAATAGCACAAACAAACAACCACTCACTCACTCACTCACTCACTCACTCACTCACTCACTCACTCACTCATTCACTTCTCATGGCTTCTCTCCACATTCCTCTCTCCTAACGAGGAGAAGCTGGGTTTATATAGCATGTGGCTGAGGGGTTGATTGATCATTAATCATTCAGTCATCTCCCCCCAGACACATGCTCACATCGAGTCAGGAGGAATGGGTTTTAACCTTAAATAAATACAAAACAACCACGGATTTCTTTAACCCAACACCAAAACACATTTATTACAGGGCAGGACTCAACCCTGCCACACAATATAAATATAAATATAATCAGTCAATAATTCATGTTTGAGCCTTGTCAAAAGCACATCTCAAAAAAAAAAAAAAAAAAAAAAAAAAAAAAAAACGTCAAAAATGCTGCCATGTTGGCTAGAGCAGGGTTCTCCAAATCTGGTCCTGGAGGTCCTAAGTGCTTATCAGAAGCTAATTGGTCCAATTAAGTAATTTAGGGTACAGTTGGAACAAAAACCAGGAGTGTACTGGCCCTCCAGGACCAGGATTGGAGACCCCTGGTCTGGGGGGACCCCTATGTTTTCTAGTTTTCATTCCAACTGAGCTCTCAATTACTTGACAAAACCCTTAATTGAACTAATAATTTTCTTAAATAGACCTTTTTAATTGTTCTCTGCTTCTAACAAGTTTCAGATTTCATATTACTTACAGGATTTTACAGGTAACTTGAAAGCTCCAACTGTATTTAAACAATTTAGTTAATTGTTTGGAATGGAAATCAGAAGTTGTAGGCGCCCCCGAGGACCGGGGTTGAGAAGCACGGGTCTAGAGAGAACTCAAGCAAGGACAGTTCATGTTTCTAGAAATGCATGTAGAGTTTAAGTTATGTTCTTAAAAACATTAAATATAAAGTATACATTTTTCTACTGTATAATAACATACTTGACCCCCACCACATATAGCTACCCACAGAGGCCAGTGCCCAACTGTGAATAGTCAGGTCGAAAGCCGCACAGCAACTGAATGTGAACTTAGCCTTCTTTACTCAACAGCCGATGACGTGAATGTGAAAGCTGGAGTGTGTGTTGTACAGGGTAGTGGACCGTGCCTCAGGAAGCATTGGTCCCCTGCCTCCCAGTTATTTCTGTTGAAGTGTAATTATGAGTGAGTACAGGAAGTCTCCTATCAGACTTTCTGTGGCTGTCTCAAAGTCACGTAGCTCCATCCCTGTCCTTTGACTATAATGTGGCTAGGCAGAGGGTTCTCTGAACTTGTGTCGATTGGACTGGATGTATGTGTGTGGCTGACTTAATTGCTGGTCATTGTAACTGATTGTGGTGGAGAATTGTGTAGAATTAAATCAAAGTATATCAATGCATCATTTTCAGGATGGGGGAATTTGCTACTATAACAAATGGAACACATTATAAACCTTACATTTTATGATAAAAGACCAGACCCTAGGGAATGTAAAGTTTACAAATTATATACAAAATAGATATTCCCATTCTTTTTTATTTCCATTTGGCTGCTGCTTGCTGGTAGGAGAGCCATCTCCCTGTACGCTAGTCGTTTCCATAACAGCGAATTATGCTTCCATTCATTTTCCTCAATCTCTTTAACATGCATTTTGATTAACGAGTTTCTCTTATCTAGTCGTTGAACAGAAAGTGATGTATGTGACCTGCAACAATTAAAGATTTTAACAAGTAATATGTTCATTAATGACCCCAGCGACTCAATTTCAAAGCATCAACGGATTGATTTTATTAACAGATTTCATTACTATACCGCTGGTTTTTGAAAATCCTCCCCTATATGGTTTTATTCATGACACATCCACATGCAACTCTGCTATTCATATACAGAGTGATGGCAGATGCTGTTACAGTAGTTAAGATTAACTTGCCCTTACCCTGTTTTAGCCTTACTGGGAATATCAGTTTCTCAGTCTATGGGGCCACAGAATTTGAACTGGTATAGTAAGTTTTCCTCAACAATGTCTTCAGTGAGGTCTTTAGTAGATTCAGCTTTCTATTTTAAGACTGAATAACAAGGCGTGAGTGACTTTCTGAAAAGCCACTGTTGAAGAGACAGGGCGTGCACATTTAGCAGTTTTCTTTCCTCCTATGTTTTGGACAAGCCCAGCTGTGTATTTGTGTTTATTGAAGCAGTGAGATACAGACCTCCAGGGTAACAGCAGATGCTCTGTTCTCCAGAACCAGACTTACCTTGCACCAGCCTACCTTAAAACATTCTCATTTTGTTTGTGTCTGGTCTACACAAGCCAGACATTACTGGTGCTGTTCAGCTGAGTGGGACAGTTTATTTTCTATTCAAATAATTTATTTTTATTTTAAAATCAGACTTCTCCCAAACACATATTCACATCTTAGTAACAGGTGAAAGCTTATAGAAAGCTTGGCGTCTTTGAAAACTATTTTATAATATCGAAAGATATCATAAGTTAATCACTACCTTGCTGAAATCAGTTTAATACCAGTAAACAGGTCTCCAACTGAATCCTATAAGCAGTTAATTGTGATACTACACATGCATACAATTACAGTAATATTGCTTGTCAGACAGGTCAAATTAAAGGGCTTTTAAAATTATACAAGATATCCAGAAGTTTATTGTATTGCTCACAATAAATGGGTAAGTGTATATTTGCATGCACTGTAAGTGTGTGTGTGTGTGTGTGTGTGTGTGTGTATACTGGCCACATATTATAATCTTTTCTATAGCTGGTGGCAATAGCCAGTATCTATGTCAGCTAAACAGTCAAAGTTTAGTTTGGAATCTCCAGACCAAAGATGAAAATTGTAGGCTGTATAGTCATTGAGGGGATCTAGAACAAATAAATAAATGTAATTATTGGTTTGCTCAGGTTGATGTATGATGGTATATTCTACAAAATATTTACTCTGTTGTCCTTACTTCCTTATTATATATGTCTGTGAGTTGTGTGCATTGTATATATTGTTTGTAGCTTTTTATGTTTCTGCTGTAGTCTCAAACTCAATAAATCTACACCTCCATGTTGAAGACGGTGTTCAGTGTTTGTCTCTTGGCTATCTTTGTACTTGTTTGTTGTGGATTATGTGTTTATTTGTAATTGTATTACAATAAATCTAAGCCCTCTTGTCACGGTGGTGTGTTTAAAAACATCTAGTATTTTTACTTTCAGAAACTTAACTACAAAACTAAATCGATCTGTTGACTTTAGCTGCAAATCCCAACTTTCTGCAGATGCATGCACCCAGCTCATCTCCACTGCTAGTTTCTGCTGATGCATGCCCCGAGCTCATCTCACCTGTGCTTGTTTCTGTGGATGCATGCCCCTGTCTCATCTCCACTGCATGTTTCTGAGGATGCGTGCCCCCAGCTCATCTCCACTGCGTGTTTCTGTGAATGTATGTCCCCAACTCATCTCCACTGCTTGTTTCTGCGGATGCATGCCCACAGCTCATCTCCCATGTGCTTGTTTCTGTGGATGCATGCCCCCATCTCATCTCCACTGCTTGTTTCTGCGGATGCATGCCCACAGCTCATCTCCACTGTGTTTGTTTCTGCGGATGCATGCACTTTGTAGTCAAACTTCCACTATCAATCCTCTACCGAGCTTGTTCTTTGTGAGATCTTTCTTCTTGGGCATCTTTTCTTGTACACAATAAATAAGCCATCCGAATAAATATTGTGTGTTATGCAACCATTGAACCTTCGGTAGATGTAAACATTGTAAAGATTAAGTGTTGCCTTATATTGAGAGCTGATCTGCTTGTTTATGATGGACGTCTATATACCAATTCTAATTTAACTGAGTTGAATTGAAAGATGCACAAAATGTGTAGAGTTCTGAAAGGACAGCAGTTGTATAGCCTAATTGTGTGAAGACATTATACAGATGTCGGTTAGTCCTGACATCAAAAACCCTGATATTGTCCTGGTATCACTCATGCCAAATCAAGAACAATAGACTCATTGTTTGCAACATAAGTTCAGCTTTATCTTGAATCCTGCCTGGATTAATAATAATTTATTGACAGAAAGTCACAAATATCAGTAAACCAACTCATTACAGAAATATTCCAATGGGAAAATCTGTTGACGTTGGTTCATTTTGCAGTTTAGGGTTGCCAGTATTGAAAAACAATGTGTATATTTAACCCAAATGAATGCTACAAGGTCATGATACAATTGCAACCTTTTTTAATGAAAAACAAAATGTTTAAGCATTTTGCAACAAAGTAATGTACAAATATTTCTACAATTTAACGGAAAGCAAATAGATTTCAGACCAGATATTTACATACCTTTTGTCTGCTGTTTCAGAAACCGATCTGTTATTTTACGCTTGTTTATGTACAAATCACAGGATTACAATTACACAACAAGATCAAAGTGGGACCCCATGTGACCAGAAAAAAACCCAGAGTACACACTGAGACAAGTATTGGTTTTTAGCAATATGAGGCCTGTCATTCAAAAGAGGGAAAAGGTTGATAAAGGGAATTCCATGAAGTGTCTGATGTATTGTACGTGGCTGATTGTGTTGTCACGGTATTGAATTGACTTTGCAGTTGATGTCAAACGTACCATATTCAGAATAAAGTATGGTAGACACTCAGTATAGTTTGTTTGGGATCTTTTGTGGCATAAAGAACACAAAACCGGTGCTCTGTTTGGCTGAAAGATCGTCGTCAGTCTATAATAACAATATTCAACACTTGTATTGCAGGCACTGATATGGCAAATGCTTAAGCTGTAGTTGTGGGTACAGGTATTTCTAGTATTTCACAGTTATTTATGGCTCATTAATTTGTATTCCCAGCCTTCATCCAATACACATTGGTCTCATTGTTTAATAAATGCAACCAAGTGCATCATGACAATGTGACAGATAGCGAGGGATTTACTGGAGCCTGTGTGTTTGTGGCCCCTCATCAAACCTTCTGCTGAACCTTCCGCTGATCGACCATCGCCAACGACCCCTTGCAGTGACCCCAAGAGTGGTGATTCACCACAAGGTCCTATCCAATAGCCAAGGAATTTCTCTTTTAAACTACCAGTGCTTTCTCTGGGGACACTTAAAAGCCTGTCCTCAACAATTGCCATTAGTGGATCCACAGAAAACTGCTTAATTCAAGCACTTTTCTCGTTGAATTGACTAGTGCTGTTTTGTTTTGTATTGCTCTGATGGTGCACAAATGTCACCCCAATCTGCATATATTGTTTAAATAATAATATAATAGTATATGGATTCATATACAAAAAATTGGTTCGTAACAGTATACATATATTCCACAGCAGACGTTCTTTCTTAAAAAGAAAAAAATAAGAAAGGGGGGACTAAAAGAAACTAAAAAAAAATAATAATAATAACATTTCTTTTTAGTACTTACAAATAATTGACTTATGTTGCAGGACTGCCGGCTGGGTTGGGTACTAATGCTTTTACAATGCACAATATGCATCGCATCTCTAAGAAAATTCCACAAACATGCATGCATCAATTTGCTGACATGACAGTTTCTGAAAATAATACAAAGCATTAAATGAAAGCACATGTTTGGCAAAGCCAGTATTAACTGTCACATTTCAGTTGTAGTTAAATATAAAACTGCTGTTAAACTGTGAGATATCCAGCATATCCGATTAACCTCAGAGGTATATCCCTGCTAGCAATACCTGAACCCCCTCGTTCATACTAAACTGTAGTTCAACGTGTGCTACATCAGCTATAACTGCGTGTGTGTGCGCAGTCAGCTCCAGTCTCTGGTCCAACTACATGTGTTAGTGTTTGCTTACAATGTTTTATTCAGCATTTTTAGATAATTAAACAAAAAGCTCCCTACAAAATCTGTCAAGAAAATAGCTAATAATACTTTTCCAAATTCGCCGTTATCAGCTCTTGCCTCATGCTCATAAGAGTCGAATGCAAGTGCCTGGCGCAATAAATCATTTGCAACCTTTCCAAGCCATAAGTGCCCCTCGTTTATTATTAAACAACACTGTCCAGGTACGGTAAGTGACAGTTCAGTTACTCACACACTTAAACGAGACATAGTTTTCAAATCTCCCTTAGAAGGATTTCCTAATCCTCAACCATTACAAAGAGATTTCTGGTGGTTTAAAGAGCAAAGGGCTGCAACAAACGCAAACGATCCGAGCGAGCGAATTCGAGGCGAATAAAGTGTGCACACCGGGAACGAAGCGAACGACACGAATACAGCACGAGTACATTAAAAAAAAATAAATAAATAAATAAATAAATTTAAATAAAAACGACAACTGCAGCTAGTTGTTCAGTGAAAATGTGTAACATTGACTAAAATAAGAAGAAAAATGCTTTTAAAAAGACGAAATTCCCATTGGGCTTTTTAATTTTTTTTTATTCTATTGATTTTTTAAGTATTGCTATGCAGGACAGCGCTATAAAATTGTTACCTTTGTTAAAAATGTGTACTGATTAATTTACCGGTTAATCAACTAATCGAGTGTGAGATTTCGTTATATATATATATATATATATATATATATATATATATATATATATATATATATATATATATTCACTTTGAAATTTTGAGGAGGCACTGCCCCTCTTTCCTCCTCTAAGGAGCCTCCACTGTCAAAATGTCAGTAAACAAGTGAATATTAAAGATTCTCAGCACAATAAATGCCAGATTAGTAATAATGTTTATGTTAAAAAAAGATGCTCAGTGTAGCTCAGGCCAAATTTTCTTTTTTTTTTTTTTCTCACAAAGAATTTTTAACTTGTCTCCTGCTGATGTGAGGTAGGGTGGTCCATTTGGCTATCAAAACACAAGCTGGTTAAAAACAACCAAAATGCAGGAACGAAATGTTATTCAAGAGCGGAAACACACCGTGATTCCTGGACGTCTAAAGATAGCCTTTGAAAACAGGGGCACCCTCTCCAAGGCAGTGGTGAGGTTTGGGTGGAGATGAGACAAACACTGTATGTCTGTTAGATATATCAGCAGTGTGTAACTTTGTGGAGGGTGCCTGCCGTTTTACACAGCTGCTTTGGGAGCGAGCTGAATAAATGGGTGATTTATCCTGCTGCCAGAGATTTGTGAAAGGTGGCCAGCTGCTGACGATCATATACCCACAGGACTTTCCTAGAGAAAGATCTGGAGCACAAACTGTCTATTCACTAGTCTCCAGCACAGTGCGCTCAAGCAACAGTAGGCACAAGGAACAGAAGTTTACTTTCTTAAAGGGAAAAAAAACAGATTTCCTATGATAAACATTGCCACAGATTCATAACCTGAGGTTTATGATTCTTTTTTATGATCTGCTAGTGAAAATCAGCTGTTTGATTCACTGATACGCTTCTTTGATCGTACGTTTTCGTTAAGCTATTATGAAAACTCAACTTTGGTTGACTTTACTACAAAACAAGCATGCAAGATACCTACAGTGTTCAACAAAATTCACACCTAAGAATTATTTTAACAATTTTGGCAATCCTGAAACTTTCCCACTCTATTTCCCTTTCTCTGTAACAGTTTGTATTTAACACGCTCTTGCCGCATCTTTTTTTCTTTCTGTCTGTTAAAAACAAAATCTATATATTGATCTTGTAATAAAATATTTGAGACTGAATTAACCTTAAGTACTGAATGATATCCATTGGAACTGCAACACACTTTATCTGATATTTTATTTCTTAGTCATGCCGACCTTTCAGCAGCTGAGAAGGAATTTCCATTACACTGGCACAATGGCACTTGACTTTTTCACACTGAACAATGTTTTTGTATGTATTTTAATTCAGCCGGGTCTGACACTCACTGACACGTTTCAATGATATTTCAGTGACCTTTAGTTTCCATGGTAAAAAACGTCTCTTGGATGAAGAGCTTGACTGTAACACTTGCTGTGTTGATGCATTTATTAAGCCCCTTTAAGCGTACTGTACTGTACAATGGTAATATTCTATCCACTTAAACACATGTAATAATGAACTTTGAGAAGGCTAATGGCTTACACTCAATACAATTGTCAAGTTTATTATATGTATCATATAATATGGCCACAAATGGCTTTAAAGAGTGAGTGATTTTTTAAACATGCACACCATTTCTGTTTTCAAATAATATTAGTATTGCTTTATTTTAAATATACATTGTTTTCAGTTAATATTGTTGTAAAAAATAAAAAAAAACAACATGATAAGGTTTTCTGGTACATAAGAAGAAAAGGAAAAAAATGCCAGCAGCTGGGAAGGGGTTAAAAATCTAATTCTTTCATCTGTATCTGAATGTTTAAATGAACCTCTTTGATAGGTATCTCTGTGGCATGGAATGATTGCAGTACAAACGCCTTCCTAATCGGCATGCTGTTTGGGGGAAGTAAATATGTGAATTTTCAAAAGTCGTTCTGTTTCAGATCTGTTTGGATTTCAACAGGAAGTTCATAGAATGAATCTAGGTGCGACTGTACAGAAATATTAATGAAGCTTTCATAAAGACTCCATTCAATATGCCTGAACAAATATGGCTCTTAAGGGACCTCAATTTGGCTGCCATCCTGACAGCTTCCTGATCTAGGCATGGGGCTGGAATTTTGTTTTAAACTCTTCTTTGGGGAAAAAACACTGGACTAATAGCATGATTACCTGTACTGAGTGTACAATAACATCTGCCTGCATTAACCAACAAGAAAATATAAGACAAGAACTGCCTTACACTTGTCCAAATTGTAATTATTTTTAAAAGTGTTGCAGGATACACAGGCTCTCTTTATTTCAGTTCAGAGTGGGAAAGTTGGGAAAGGAAAGTTTTCCAGAAATGTGTCAAACTTCTTTTATGCAGATTCATGTACTATTTGCATATCAGTTCTTTTGCACAGAAAAAAATACCTATAAATATAATTCCAATATGCATGCAATAATTATTACATGTATTTACTTAGCACATTACACATGTAAAAAGGTATTTTTGTACAATAACATTTGGAGCAGAATGTTTCTGTGTTTCTGATTGAGGTTTTAGATTGAAGCTGCACTTAGATTGGTTGGTCAGCTGGGAGCACTCCAACGGTGTAATTTGCCCAGGTGTTCAGTGGGGGGCGCTCCTGTACCCCAGCAGTGCTTTTTGGGGTGTCTGCTTTGTGGAATACAAAGTTCTCAGTTAAGGCTGCCCAGCTTATCCAATACGCTACGATTTATTTTTAAAACATCACTAAATTAAATGTATATCTTATTTCGGGTGTTTGATTTTTATTTATGTTTTGTTTATGTCTGTATATTCTCCAGGTTTCCTTGACACATTAGTGTCCGGTTCAAGACTGTGACGTAGTGAAGGTTTTGTTTCGGAGCAGCAGCAGGGCCTCAGCTTTGTGTAGCTGTGAGTATTTCCAGCGTCTCTGATATATATTACATACAGAGGAGGCGACCATAACTTTGTATATACAGTGATGCCGGGGGATACACCCTCAGAGTTACAAACCTCACACTAAGGAACTGACCGAACTAACACACACACTACTAGAAACCAAATACAGGGATCCTAGCTGCTGCAAGAGACATGACTATCTGACACTGTGAAGTTTACCAGTTAAACACAGCTCCCCTGGCATGTGTTTGCTCTCTTAAATGTATTCCTCATGTTATAGAAGTATTTATACTGGACACATAATTGAAAATATTCAGAGTTACAGATATTTCAGTCGTCCATTCTCATAACTTTGGAGGTTCTACTTTAGTGATCGTTTGTGACATTCTTGATACAGTACATGTGGTTCTTTGACTTAAAAACCAGTAACAATCTTCAAAGAACCAAACGCATTCATTTTTTCTACTCAGGAAATGTATGAAGAGGTACAAAGGATCTTGAACACTGGTTGTATAATTAGAGTTTTCTGCTTTCTTTTCCCCAACTGTATGCGTTTATTTTTTTTGTAATTGTCTGAGGAAACGCGGCTAAGCAAAGCAAGTTAGGTTTCAAATGAAATGAAATGTGGTTTCATCTGTTCTTGTGTCTGTAAAATTAATTGGTTGGTCAACTAAAATGTTCTAGTTAATTTTATTGCTTGTGTAGCAACTTAAAAAGTCCCTTAAGTGTCAAGAACAATATAAACATGTTTTTTTTACACTTGTTACTAACATGCTTGTTAATGCTGTATATTGATTTAATTAACTTTCATTGAGACCCCTTGAGCTTGACTCCAGTTGAGTAAAAGTTACATGTGACAGAACCACACAGGACCAGGCAGCAATGATGCTAGCCGCACTCCACTGTGGCCAATCCTCATTGCTGGATGCTGTTCAAGACATTGGGGCTAAGATGTGGTTACCATCATGGTCCTGTGGTGTTCTGCTTACTGTTGCTTCTCACCACAAGGGAGAGGGCAAATAAAAGAGGTGGTTTAGGAGGCTAGCTCTTAATCTCCTAACATTTATTTTCCAGACATATTTTTTGTGATTGAACTGTTTTATTTATGCTTGAGGACATCAAAATATTTACAGGAAGTGTAATGAAGAGTGATCAGAATTATCAGAATAACTGAGCAATTTTGAAAATGTTTTTAATGAAATATATTCCCAGTGTGAAGCATGACAAAGAACATTTCAAAAATGGCAAAACATCTAAACAGAGAAAAACATTTTAGCAACAGCTTTTTACCAGCAAATGGAGATTAGATAAAGGGACATTAAGAACAGAAAATAGGAGGCACTTTTTTTTTTTACACAGAGAATTGTGAGGGTCTGGAACCAACTCCCCAGTAATGTTGTTGAAGCTGACACCCTGGGATCCTTCAAGAAGCTGCTTCATGAGACTCTGGGATCAACAAGCTACTAACAATTCCCACCTCTCATTTGTAAACTTTCTTATGTTCTTATGTTTGTGTGTATTGGTAAAGCGCCTGGTAACACCTCTTAGTTTTTGGGAGTATAGCCCCAGGGGAAGGTCAGTGTGGTTTTTTAAAGTTACAATCTGGATAGTAGATGCTTCATGCATCTGCAATGGCTCAGTGCTCTAGTCACTCGCAATGCAGGAAATCTGACTAGATTGCTGTGACTGAGGAAACTCGATTCAAAGTTTAAAAAAAGATTCTACTTTTAACAGACTTTTACTGGTTCAATACTGGTTGACCAGGTCGTAAATGACTCGGTAGTGGTTTCCTAAAACTGGGTAAATTAATCATTTAGCATTGAATTGTTGGTGGCATTATGAACCTGTTTATCACCAAAACCAGTCTGCCCAAAGCCTTGTCTGTATTCGGTGCTGAGTTGAGGAATTAGTGGAAATTTCCAGCAGGATACTCTCATTCACTGCTGTTTAGCTTCTCCCATCAGCGTGTGTTTAAATGAACAAGTTTCACTGTAACTTAGGGCTGTTTATTTTATTTTCATTGCAGCAGGAACTTTCTAATTTGTGTTCTCTAAGAGAAATAGCATCACAGGCCCACAGTTGAGCACAATGAGTGTGAGGGGCTCACTTCTTCTCTGCTTCTCAGCTGGAAGGCGACAACATGAAGTGATATGTTTAACTGTGTTAATGCAGCATTTGGAAGGTGGAGCCCGGCAATATCCTGTTCCTGGGGAAGGAATGATAGGTAACAATATGGCACCCTGTTCAGATCGCTTGCTTATTTTCTTTAATTACAAGTGTTTCTATTGGGTGTCTTATTCATTAGGGCAGAGAGCCGCACTTGCTAAAATGCATGAAAGGGCCACTGTGTGAAAAAAAGATGGAGATAGAGGACATGGTGGGGTAAAAGAGCAGCTGTATCTGGCAGGAGGGGTGGATAAAATGTGCTTGGAAAACGAATGTGTTGTTTGGGAAGATCTAGGTAAATGTGTGGGGCTTGTTTTGTTTTAAAAATAAGTATGTATTGCAGAATCTAAAAAGAGAAAGAGCTAGATTATCAAAGCGCTTTACTTCAAATTGTCACCAGCACGATAAAAGTTTATTATTCCTTTTGGATTTGGAATTGGTGTTTTATCCTTTCGGTGACCATGCTAATGATAATTTGGAGTAAATAACTTTGAGAATCCAGCCCATTGTATTTATTTATTCAGTTTTTTACCAGATAAAAAAAAAAAATCATTGTATTAGAAAAAAAATTAATAAATGTGGTTCTTCATTTTTATAGAGGAGTATTGATTGAAATCCAAGTTATATCTTTTTTAAAAAGCACTTTTCAGATAGAATAATCTATACACAGTACTGCGGGTTGGGCAAAAGGATGAACAATACAGTACATGTTTATGTAAACTGATTAATTTGTTATACACATACTAAACCTGACATGCATTCTATACATATAAGCTGCATCTCCCTTTTTCAAATAGTATGTTTCAGTCACTATGGGATAGATGGCTGGTGGTAGACACTGGTGCTTCACCAGTAACAGTCTCAAAAGCAATGCCTTGGAACAATTTAAACACCTTGCATAAAAACGAATCAGTGCCATGCTGGCTGCCCATGGTGGCCCTACACCTTATTGACAGTTATGGCAGGTCTTTTAAAATTTTCGTTCACGTCCAACCCCTGTCTGAACTTCTACAGACCAAGCTTTTCCACATTCAAACTTGAAAAACCTCACCTTAACCTCTACTCCTGGCCTAACCCTAACCCTAACCCTGACCCTGAACTCAACCAAGCAACCGCACATTCTGACAGTGAGGATCTATCCAAACACTGCTGTCACTTTGAACTATGTGATCAAAGTCGAAATGTTTGAGGACTTTACATTTTTCTAAAACAGTGATAATACTGCTAATGCTAACAAGAGGTTGGAAATAGATCTTTAAACCTTGGTTAGCACTTTCACGTTCACTTTCACTGTCACTTTCCAGCAAACATTTAACAACTGATTCATGTTTGATTAAAATGCTATTATGATTCTGTGAAAATGTAATTCCAGCAAGGTCATAAAGCAAAGTCAGTTGCTGGCCAACACAGTGGGTGTACAGTATCTGCTTCAAATTAAAATGAAAGATCCAACATCTGCAATACAGATGAGCTGATTATCTTATTACTGGTAAGGCCATCTTGGATAGTCTATTGGAAGCCTTATTGAGAACAAGCTGTGTGCAAATATGGGCTCATATTCTGTAGGAAAAAATAAAATAATTCAATTCGTATTAGTGGTAATTAAGAAGAAGATATCGTTTAGTTCCAGTTTTGTAATAGGTGTTATTCTAATTTGTAAATGTACCTCTTGCTTTAGTTGCAAACACAATCAGTTCACCCAGTAGCCTGTACATTTTACAAAACTGCAATTGGCTGGTTGATGAGCAAGAAAGTCCAAACACATTTTGAACCAGGAGTGGGAGCAGCACAGTAATAACAGCTTCTGATGAGGTTCGCGGTTGCTCACTTGTGGGCAGGGAAGCGATCATTTACCACGCAAGGAACAGCTGCTTATTGATAGGCTGAGACTGAACATGGTCTGTTTGCTTTCACAGTGTGTTCAGCATGCTGTTTCCTCTGTGCTGCGGGGTACAGATCTGTGAGAAGTTTGTCTTTTTTTACTTGTTTTTTTTGTATGGATTGAATGCTTATGCACATTCAGACATGGAGCATTTTGCATATTGGCATTACACACTGCAAATGACAAATACAGTGTTTAAGTCTGGAAAACTGATTTTAAATGACGGCCGAGCTCTTGTTTCACCTGTTGTGTGCCAGGACACATCACCAAAAAAATAAAAGAACATTCATCACATCAACTGTACCACACATGGTCATGTATACGACCACATATCTCAATGTTTTTGCACTTTTCAGCACCAATGGATAAAATAAAGGTTTGTTATAAATAAGAAAAAATAAATAAAGCTGGCTTAAACAGTGACATGAGATTGACAGGCAATGTGAAATGAATCACATTTTCTTTTTTTAGATAAGTCCTGAAAACACTTGTTGGTGGTATGTTTAAGGATTTCAGCTTAGTGCACATCCTAGGGGATTACAAATAGAAAAAGGAAAACAGAAAACAAATGTTTAGTTTCCTTTGTTGTTGACACAGTCAAAAACAAAAACAAAAACAAAATCAAAATATGCTAGTTGAAAACAAAAGCCCACCATAACTAATCGTTTCCATTTGTCTGTGAAAATAACTGTTTTGTATTTGTCATTTTCCACATTCAATCACAACTTGCGCATCTTCACTGACAGTTAAGAATAGCGTCTCAAACAAGAAACTGGCCCTTGAATGAGACACTAACAGTTCCCCCATCTGTTGCTGAGAAACTGTCTACAAAATAAAATCTGGCTTGTCAAATCACATGCTGTTATTAAAAAAAAAGTTGTGTACTTGTGATTTTTGGCTATATCAATAATCACCAGAATATATAACAATACAACAAGTAACCACACAAAGTAAAAAGAGATGCCAAACAACTAGTTTTCATTGTACAAACAGCAGTAGTTAATACAATATAGGTTTATTTCTATTATATTGTATGAGACAGATACTAAATGTATTTTCCCCCAAAAACTATCAACTAATTAATGTTAATGATCTAATAAAAGCACATGTACTGTGCTAAGAATGGTACTGTAATTTATACAGTTGTAATAAGATAGAAAGTGTTTAAAAGTAATTATGGTTTATATTCAGCTGCTGAATTACTTTATTGGGCCATTGGGAAATAGGGTCTGTGATCCTGAATAAATCTTCAGATAAAAAGCAAACACATGCAAATGGCTTTACTTAAAACAAACCAGTCAATACAACTTTATTTATTTTACAGTGGTGTGTTTTATAAATCGGAATCTGAAAGGAATATAAAGTTATATAAAATATTGCATGTTAGTATTTGCCCATGTTGCCAAGTTCTTTATAATTTATACTTTTTAAAATAAAAAACAGCAGGTACTTTTTCTCAAGAGAGATTTGTTTTAGAAAAGATAATGGACATATATCATATCCTAACTGAATACGCTTTTCCATTCCTCATTTATACTTATGTCTGTGGTCCAGGAAAAATCCTAGTAAGCAGTTCTCAGATGGTCTGTGAAAAAAATGACTCCAATTATGCAAATGCATTTATTCATTTCCACAAACTGTAACCATTAATCTGTTACACTTCATCAAACACAATTTAAGAAAATTAGGTTCCTGATTACAGTACAATCTAGTTCCTTCTGTTGCAAACTTCATAAAACAAATTCTTATCTAGACGTAACCACTACTCCTATTATGATAATTGCAATCCCATAAATACATGTATTTTTGCTACAGTCATGCTATTTCCCATCAGATCTCTACAAGGGTACCTCAGTTCTAATATGAACACTCCCTGCCACTCTTTCAAGCAGAGACTGGCCATTGTTCTGGGAATCTTTCATACATACTCCACCAATGCTGACCAGTTGAATGTAATACTGCACAACATATTTATCAAATAACCTAATGAAGTTTGTAATAGTATACTGTGACAGGGAGACCCTGTCGCTGGTTCTTGAGTGCATGTGTACCTTTATGGAAGCAGCTGGGACACGCATCAGGAGACGTGTTGCTCAGGTCGCCTGGTGTGGAGTTCATTGGGAGGTCTTGACTGACTGGGGAGAATGCCTGGGGAGGCTGCGCGGAGCTCAAAAGGGGTCTGCACCTCAGCTCGAGGCTACTGCACGGCCATAGCCATACAGACGGGCACTGAGTGAAAGCTTGCTATGTTGAATGAAATCTGTGCGCCTGTGTGGCATGTCAACACCCAGTGCTCTGTGTCTGCCTGTGACGGAAAGATGAGTTCTGGTGATGAATCTTCCTCCCGACCTGTGAGGGCGCTAAAGAACGGGAGGAGAAGTATCTGGAAGGGCTGGCCTGACAGTTCGTTTCCGGGTCAGGGAAGTGGGTCAGCCTGGAGGGAAGCGCGACTCTGTTGTAAGACCGTATTGATTTGAAAGGTAAACGAGAGGCAGCTGCAAGTAATAAGGCAGCTGCAACCGTTTATCTCGATATCATGCGGGATTACATATAGGGGCCAGGGTAACGCTGATCTTCTCCTTTGTTTGGGTTAAACGATTAGAGAGAGAGAAGGACTGAGAGAGGAGCTCTCAGAGTGGATTGTGTTCGTGTTTTGTATTGTTGTGTCTGTCCGTGTAACTGTCTGTTTTTGTATTCAGCACTAGACAGTTAACGCACATCTCCGGAGCTGTCGAAAGGAGAGCACTATCCGGAGCACCACTGCACTGAGCACCTGCACGTTTTCGATCACCCAGGACAGGTGACCGTACCGTTGTTTTTGTTCAGGACTGTGCCCTTGTTTTCATTATCCCCGTGCTTTACACATTGTTGTGTATTGCCGGGGATTTATTATTTTTGACGGTCGCCAGACCTGGAAAAGAGCAATAAAGCACTTATTCACTGAATCACTGTTGTCTGTTCATCACTCCTGCACCGCATCGACATCTGTTCCCCTTACCAACCACTTTGCCACACTGCCTCATTATTATTCAGAGATGATCCACCCACATATGTAACATCACCCTGCTACAATACAAATGATGTACAGCATAGTTAATAGGACTGTGGAAATCATCTTGAGAGGATCACAACCAACTATTTAAAGGCCATATTTAATACAAGGCCACTTTAGTTGACTATTGTTAAATTAGACTTTTTTTTGTTGTTCACATGAGTAAAATTGCTGAAGAATGTTGCCTGAAAGTGACTGGTGAGTCCATTCTATTAAGGTCTTTACTACCGTGTAGAAAAAGTTATCTTATTAAACCCCTAAATAAGACAGTGGGTTTGTCTAAACAGTGGCTGATCTAAATACAGCTGTCCTTCAAATTATTAAAAAGGGGACTCGCTAACACCACAGTATTTTTTTTATTCAGTTTTATTTAGTGTGCCCAATTATTTTACCCCAGAGTCTTTCCCAATTTGGAATGTGAAATCATTTTTCCCCCTCACCGGAGCAATTCCAATCCCATGACCAAGTCAGCTTCCTCTTTTACACCCAGGAACTGGAGCGCAGATGTCAGCATGCTACCGACCTCTGGAGGACAAAGGCCAGCCCTGCAGGTGTCCTCTTTTGAGCTCACTGGGAGCCTGGCCAGCAGGGTATGCTGTAGTGCAATGAGGAGAAACAGTCCGTGCCGGTTTTGCCTCCTTAAACCATGGGAGCACCAGAGCCAGTGCGACACTCCCTTCAGAGCTGTCCTTACAAAGGTTACACGGAACTCTCCTGTCAGGACACTGCACTCTGATTGGCTGCACTTCTGTCAGGACACTGCACTCTGATTGGCTAGCATATTACTGTTAATAAGACAATGAACAATCCTCTCCCCTGAAACCCAAACCTTAAGGTCAGTTTCATATACTGCAGTCATTACACATCTAAAGTTTATGATTGGCAGTGAATAAGCGTTTTTGTTACTTTAAAAAAGTAACCGGAGGTGCTGACTTTCTCAGTTGTCCTGACAGGAACATTTCATGGTACCTTTGTAAGCACTGACCCTTCGGAATCCCCAGTGAAGACGTTGACTCGCACAGCCAGGACGGGAACCTACGCTGTATGACTCACCCTGTACACCACATGACTGTGCTTTTACCAGGTGAGCCACTAGGGGATTCCATCACCCCAGTATCTTCATATAAAAAATTGTATTGGGACAGATTCATAAATGCAGATATTTTGGGGTCTATTTTATTTGTTTGTTTATTCTTACAGGTATATTTATCCTTTCTTAAAAACTGTAAAAAAATAAATAAAAAATTGCCAATGCTGAACATCTGTTTAGTTAGGGATACAGTCAGGCATGGAGTAAAACAGCTAATAAACGCTCGATCTTCAGTCACTCTTATAAAAAGTGTTACATTTCGGGGTACTACTGCACTTAGCCATCTGTCCCCATATTGTAGTGGAATGTATAGTTTGTTACTCATACTTTTTCCAAAATTATATTATATTGCCAAAATTATTAACAGTACATTGTGGGATTTATATGAGACGACACCTGTCTCATGTAACCTTTTTTATTTTCCAAAACTGATTGTCAGGAAGATAGTACAATTATTGCTTCAAGCTACATAGTAAAACAACAATTTCCTCCTGGCCACACAGACATTGCAGATTTCAAAATAAACAAGGACAGGGGAAACACAACATGAGCCACTTTATATAATTAACTGAACAGGAAACAATTTAAAAGATGTACTCTAAACCTCAATGTATAGATAATTAATGGGTTTTGCATAGAACTACTTCCAGGTGCCTGCAGAGCAGTCTTGGGTATTTTGCATTACAGTCTGTTTTATGGATTATGAATCTTGTACACATCAGAGTGGGATGTTCCCACATACGTTGCTGTTTTCCAGGGGGTACTTTAAATAGTTTTTCCTCACATAAAAGTCTTGCCATGTTCTGTGAAATAATTGTATCATTAAAATATTTGATTTGTTTTTGATAATTTATTCCTGTTAGGAGAATTATGATTTAGTGCTGTTGTTATTATGCACAGTGACAATATCACACAAGTAATGTTATGTCCTGTTAGACTGTCTCATGATTACAATGAGGTTATATTTGACAAACTTATGTAACAAGCTAATATGAAGCGAAATATTAGCAAGGAGTAGTTTTTATTTAAGTGTTTTACGATTTTAAAAGCCTAGCCAATCTAGACATGTGTTACCAATGATTGTAAAAAATGGCCTTCACAATATGCCAAGTACCACTTGAAAAATATCCCACAACAATAGCTTATTTCCTCATTTTAACCCAGTTTTATAAAAGTCTCCAACTATGGGGACAACATATTTGATACCATAATTTATTCAGTAAAAAGTTCACCCTTTTTATAAATTGTGAATTTCTGTGAATTTCACACTGGTTGTGTGTTATTTTTGAGGTGGGCTTTATGCTAGGATTATAATATTTAATATATTATACTTTGGTATTTTTTATAAGGTAGTATGCAAAAGGTGTGCATTATACATGGGTGCATGTTATACCTTTAAATTACAGTACGCATTTTTCAAAACTATAGTGTTCTCTTAAGATTTTAAGAAACGTACACAGTAAAACACAGTCTCTAATTTAGCCTCCCCCATACTTAATCATTTATAGTGTTTAACCTTTGGACAATCATGTTGTTTTATCATAATTATCCTGTAGAAAACTACTACAAACACCATGACTTTACCATAATTATTCTAAACAGGTATCATTTCAAGTAGTAGGTTACTGGATTGAATGTATATGTGTGTTTGTGTGCAAATATTCTGATCTATACATATTATGTGTGGTGTAAAAATGTCATCAGTTAGCATAAAGGAAAACACACCACAAGCATCAAACTTTCGAGGCAGCATTCATTAGAGAGTTGCATATACTTCTTAAAGCCATACTTAGGGGGATAATAACAGTCATTTAACAATTACAAAACCCAGGGTTTACCGCAATGCACCTGTACCCAGTCCATGCAGACAAGCTCAACTAATAACCCCAAACTATATTCTATAAAGCTTCTTTACTACACTCTGGGTATTTCAACCTGAGGGACGCTGGACCCAACCTGGTGTATAATTAAAGTTGCAGTGCTGTCTGCAGGATCATTGCTGGTGTTCACGTCAAATAATAAGATGTAAACAAGTAAAGAGTAGACTTAGGAAATTACACTCATGCAGGCATTGGCAAAACCAAAATACATGTTAGTTATGGTACCCCTACTCTTCTAGTAATTTACATAAACTATGGCTAAGGTGTGCAGTTATTAAAAGCTGACTTATATTCTATATCCATACAAGAGCTGCACAATACATCATCACTAAAAGAAAGATTGTGGCCTTGAAGGTCTAAGACTGCACTAAATGGTAATGTTTCAAAAAGAACAGTCTCAAAAGCGAGGGCTCAATGGGGCAGACCAAGCTTAATAGATTTCCCAGCATCCTAAAGGAATAATCACTGAGCAATAGTCAGATATCCCTCCACAGCAATTCACCTTGCAGATGTGTCCGGTTAGATCAGTGTTTTATTGGCTGCCCGTGGTGATCCTTCACCCTATTGATAGGGTTATGAAATGGGACTTGTTAGTCACGTACCATCATTGTGACCTGTACATCATCTTCTTAACATGAAGAAACTGAATCAATACACTTGACATGTAGTTTACAGCTAAAAATCTATTGTTTTGAATCTAATAATTTGAAGAACAAATTGTTCATTTGTCATGTTAAGAGTGCATTCACATATTATAAGCTTGTACTAAGACACTGGTGTTGCCTTGTGGCACCTGGATTACTGTAATTCCTTATATTTTCAACCCAAGAGAGATTTTGCTAGATGTTGCTGTGCTCGTAGTTTTTCGCAGAACTTTAGAATGTGTCTAGTTCTTTGTGAATAGCATGTATATAACTAGAGGCTTTCTAAAATGTTCTTACCGGAAATATATATTACTGGATTGATAGTAGCAGCAGCAGTTGTAGATGTCTTTCGAATACCTTCTGCCAATCCAGATGCTTTCTAAGTTGTTTGTGTGACTTCACCATATAAACAGCATGTGTAGAAATTCTCCAAACACAGCCAGTAATAATTAGACAATAAGGTCATAGCAGAGCATGTGAAATCTCAGACTAAGGACTGACACTGTGCTAGCCATGCTGTAGCATTTTCAGGTTTTCCAATTTCTATTCTAAAGCTCACATTCATTTTGACCCTTTCTAGCTTCACATTCCCAGCCAGACTGCCCTCCACACTATTCATTACTCTTTACTGTGTGCCCTGCTGTTACATTTTCAAAGAGGTGCCTTTTCACAGCTTTATCCATACATGATTACTCCCTTCGAAATATTTTAATAATAGCAATTACCCATTCTACAAGGCTGCTCTTTATAAACCGCTAACCCTAAAAATACTTCAGTACACTTAAAGGATAAGTAAAAAAAAAAAAAAAAAAAATGTTATTCTTTTTTTTTTGTGTGTGTGTTAAATCATCCCCTTACCTTAAAATGATGTTTGCAATTATTCATTCACTTCCTTTAATTATAACGCTGGACATTTCTGGTACCTCATGACATCCTGTTCTGTACGTCATGTGGCCCGATTGTAGGAATATTGTGATATGTGATGTAAATACTGAAACTTGTCCTGTTATTATATTAACGCTATGATATGTGCTGACCTGCCCACTAGTGTCTTTACTTATGGGAATTTGCTCTGTTTGTGACATGAGTTAATGTAAAAAAAAGTGTATGACTTATTAGAACCTTTTTGGAATTTGAATGGCAAGGTCTGATGTATCAGTTTTATTGATTTGACGACCGGGCATCTGCTTTTTGTTTGGCAGCTTGATTTTTTAATAAATGATGAGAGGAAAGAGACCATATGCAACCAGTCATGCTCAGGGGACAATTTTTTCTTTGTAGAAATATATTTCTAAGAAGCAAACAGTAGGCTGTTCAATTTTAGGAGTGAGATACATAGGCCAAAACCCAAATGGGTTAGTAATTATTTGACAGTTGGATGCATGATCTACTTAAATTAATAAAAGCTGATCATTGGGTTCAGTAAATCTTACATTTTAAAGTAGTCTAGATGCCTGATGTAAGGTTTTAAAGGTCTTAATGGTTATCTGACCTTTTAGTCATGTAGCTTTGCATGAACACAATATCACAGTTCTGCTTGTTTTGTTGCGAAACCAGACAAGGAGGGAAGTATTATACTTGACCTAATATCAGACAAACTGTTGCAAATATTTATGTTATGTTAAACTCTACGCTTCAGAAACCTCTCAATATTTTTACTGCATCGATATTAGTGACGTAGATTGGGTTAAAAGCCAATGATTGGGTATAGCACAATGGTGCACAACTCAGGTTATGGAGGGCCAGTGTCCTTCCTGGTTTTTGTTCTAACCATACCCTAAATTAGTTAGTTGGACCAATTAAGCTTTTTAATAAAGTATTTTAGGGTGCAGTTGGAATAAAAGCCTGCAGGGGCACCGGCCCTCCAGGACCGAGTTGTGCACCACTGGTATAGCACATCATAAGTTTTACTTCTGTTTTTGATGTGATTAGATATTTTTATAAAACTAACGTGATGATTTCTGCTTTTGAATAGATATTTTCATAACTTTCAGTTCAATTTTCTGCCTAGATACAAATGATAGCTATGACTTGAATAACGCTGATTGGTTATGCTTGTTAATATCATAAGAGCGCTGGCAAGCATTTTTTGGTTGAATGGGAACATTCCACTTCCGATATGTTTACTACAAAAACACCAGCTGTCGTCTACCGTGAACTGTCTGTAATTTACTTTATTCCTGTTTTGGGCATTATTATTAAATAAACTATCGAACCTCCTACACTGATGTTACATGACTCTCCTGTGACATCCATGAAATCAAGCAGGCAAATCCTGGAACACGCTGAAAACTGATTTATTTCTAATAATTATTAAGACACAAACGTATAATTTCATGGCAAATACCACTGCAATTAAGGTTATAAATAAACATATTTGCCTCCAGGCTTTTGGTTTTAATAGTCATCTACCAGGATCATTGCATAAAATGTCCCTTTGATGATATCTTATAAGCTGTATATAACTGAACTTTTGAATGCCTAAGGAACAATTTCATTTGGCAAACAGCATCTCACTCTGTTCAGTTCAATTTCCTTTATTAACATACAGTATGTATGGGGTATACATTCCACAGGTCAGCTGCGCTATCAGGCGATCGCTCAGAAATCAGTTATACGATGCTCCAGTTCAAAGTTTAAATAAAACTATCATGTATTATTACAAAGTGTCCGTGTTTATACAGTAGAACTGGCATTGTGACAAGGTCAGACAAGCAAAGCAGGAATCACATAAACAAATATTTGAAACAAAACCCTTTTTTTCAGTTGTATTAGTTACACTAGGTTTAAAATGTGTGTCTACGCCTTTAAATTGGTTTGAATTGACGTACATTTACATTTGAACTCTTAGAGCTCCCATATGTTGACTGGGGTTGATCTTTATGTAGGGTGATGCAAGTAACTCTTAACACAGCACTATCCCTTTTTTATTCTGTGCACCTCCTAGTATTGCAATAAAGCCATCTGAACTTATGCATTGTGTATTGATAATTAGAACAGAAGCCTTACACTATAACCCTGGAGAACTCTAGACCTGCACTAACACCAGGCAACTTTTGGCAACTTGTTGTAGGGCACATTTTCAAGTAATTTTGACAAAGAGCTCATACCAAGATTTTTTTAGATGTTGTGGCTTCAGCTATCCACATGGTGAAAATTGCTTAAGAACGTACCCATCAAGAAGTTGCTTTATAAGTTGCATAGTGTTTCATATATTATTATTATTATTATTATTATTATTATTATTATTATTATTATTACATTTTCACAGAATGCTCCTCTTTTGACAGGATGGGTGAATACAAGGATTAGCCACTCCTCCTGAGACTGTCCAGATTTATTGCCAGTGTAGCAAATTCCAGGGCAAATGCCTGAATCCGGGAGTAAAGTCATACATTACATCATTGCAGTGCCACTTCCGAGTCCTTTCTTCAGAAGATGCTTGTGGACTGGCCTTCAGACATGAAGCTTTTAAAAAAGTCACTATGCTGCCATGTTTCTGGTCGCTATGGTAATAACACATTCTATTTGTTTGCAGTCTGCTTGGGATTATAAGACTGAATTAAATATAAAAATGACATGCTGTATTGCAGATATACATTAGGGGCTTTTTAAACAAATTTTTCAATGTAGTAGATCATTCCAATAAGCTGTCACAAAACTTTCCATCCCTCTGAATAAATGTGCATTATTTCTTGGCAGCTGCACCAAGATATGAGCATTTTAATGACAAAACAAAAAGGGAAACCTCATCTTATTAATAGAGATGGCTTCTGTGTGTCATTTTTCAGAGATATGAGTAGCTGTGACTGTCTCCAATGTCATCCTAAATGTCTTCCTTCACAACACTGCAGTTTGCCCTTCTCCCAACCACGTTTCCCTAACCTTTTTATACATTTCACATGTTCCAAAAGCAGACAACCCTATTACTGTACAGGAAAAAAAGAAAACTTATCCTCTTTCTCTGTCTACAAAAGTTCCCCCAAAACCCCTCTAGGCTACATAGCAAAATGTTTAATTTCCCATTGCAGATAACAGGAAGACTGATTTAGGATGTATAAGAGGGGAGAATAGCATTGAGAAACACTGAAGCGGTCGATTCTGGACCCCTTTTCTGGAATATTTATGCTGCTACTAATTTGAGTGATGCCTGCTATCTTCCAGATCTTACCCTACCCTATCAAATAATAAGCTGCTACTAGCTAATACAAATCTGCTCAGGTCTTGTTGCCTAATAAGATGGTCTGATTAACATATAAGAGCTTTTAGTCACAATTATACTGTGATGGAAAATCTTCAAATTTCCTGCCAACACTGTGTTTATAATGAAGAGTATACTATATGATACTATGACCTAGCTAACTTCCATTCTAGTCAGCTATACAGAATTAAAGACCACGTTTTATGGGCATAAACAAGCCTTTGTGGTACTGGGCACATATGTCAATGTTTAAGACGACTTCCAAGCAGGAATCTATTACCACCGAGTTATGAGTTTAATACACGCCGCTGCTCTGATTCTGGGAGTACAGAATAAAATTGAGAAGCTGGTGGTCAGTTAAGCAGGCAACAGCAAGCACAATATTGAAAGTAGATTTGAATGGAGTCTCTGTCAGGGAATCCCAGAGTGCAGAGTGGTCTGTTTGAAATGGCTCTGATATATACTGTTAAAACATATCAGGCAATGGTAATTGAGAAATAATGGATGGGAAGGAAATCGAGCATTGGGAGGCATCCAGCTTCTCCCTTCTAACAGCTAGGTAGAAGAGTCAGAGTTATCAATGTTGGCACAACACTTTGAGTAAGCAAACTAACTCAGTCGGGCACTGATGATGAATCGTATACAGGTAACTGGCATTGCAACATTGCTGTTTCTTATGCTTTCACCTTTAATGAATAGCGCTAGTTTGCTGTCAGTATTGGCTTCCAGTTAATAACCAAAATGAGGGGGTTGTTTGTTGGACATAGAAACAGATAATGCCTTCAGAAATGTTCTTCATGGGTAACAAGTTAATTCAGAATTTATGATTGTTTAAAGTTAGTCAAGATGTGCTCAACACGAGAGAAAACAGATAGAGTATATTTCACTACTGTAACATCCTTAATCATTAAGAAGTGTTATTCCTTGGACATTTCAAGAGGAACATTTATTTCTGCAGTTAGGAAAACTGGAACTCAAGAAACTATTTATTCTACAGTAGTAGAGAAACGTTTCAACAAAAGTGTCTTTTCAAATTCTTTGGAAATATTAGGTTCCTCTTTGTTGAGTGGATCTTTTAATCTAGGTTAATACATTGTTTGTTGGGGGTATTTTACTGGTATAAGAGATGTCATCTCATGCGGTTTAGCTTCAAACTGTGCAAAAGCATTTCTGTTATAAGAAACACCCTATTACCGCTATTATTTACTTTAGAAATATGAGTGTGTGTGTATGTGTGTGTGTTAGCACAAGATGACAACTGTACACAACATAAGATGTGCTGGAATCATGTTATTTATAACGATGTTTGTAATTCACCCAATAAGAAATTCTGAGTAAAACCAAGAAACGCATTCTTTGTCTAGTTGACAAAAAATCACTTTCACAAAAGTGCACATCACCATCCGCGTTTTGGATCCCCCTTCTGTTTGCACGCAGAGGGAGCCAGAAGATCTGACTAGTGCCCCTCAAAGCTCATTCTCAGAACTCTTCACAGTGTGTTTCTCTAGGAGCTTTGTAAAACTCGAATTCCTCCTTCACTGCAGCTGATGTCAGCCGATTGTTTTCATTATGTTAGAGGACTGCCGTGATTCCACGGACAAGGCTGCAGCTCCACTTCCTGCTAATTTCTTCTTTCTTATGTGTTAACTTAAAGCATTGTGTTAAGTAACTCAAACCGAAGTACAAAAGTAGGTCCTATTTTCTCTTCTGCTAGCTCTTGTTCACCTTTAAAGCAACATCTCCCCTTTGACAGCCTGGATCCCTGGTCTTATATCTATACTATTAAATTCAAATAAAAGTTATTTTCAAATTGATACCAACTGCCATTTCAAGATAAACAAAAATCAGTGTGCTGCAGCTCTGTGTTCCCTTGAGTTGGTTTGTCTTTTCCTTGTTGATTTGTAAAATCCTGATTACACGTCATTGTTATTTTATCTGAAGGAGCCCAGGTCAATGTGGGGAGGTCTGACTATCATACAAATAACAAAGAGTGATTGATCACGAACATTGAAGTGTCTACGGCAATCTCATTATATTGGGAACACATGCCTTAATGTCCTTATACATTTTTTTCAGCCTTATTAACTTTCACTGTAAAGCAGCAATGCAATGGTTGATAGTTCAATGCACTCAACTTTTTTACAGTTTAAGTTTGTTAACAAGTGAACATATTGTTGGAAGGTTATATGTTAGCAAAGAAAAAAATAGGGTGCTTCAGTTGTTTACAAGTACTTCTGAAGTGTAATTAGAAAAAAACAAAACAGATAGTTTGTCTTTGCAGTTGTAAAGTAAATATAACCATATTTGCAAACACACAATTATATTTAGTTGGCAAGGCAACTCAGCATCTGGTATTTTACTGGACTGAAATGAAAAACATTTAGAGGCCCTTTAGAACAACCATCTGTAATTCAGTCTAATTATGAAAGAGCTAACATGTGGCTTCCTCTATTCATAGGAGGGGCACATCTGCTCATCATGAGCAGGCCCTTATTTCAAAGTGTGACCAGCATTAATACAACTCAATAAGTACCTCTTCGTGTCCTTGAATAACTGAGGAAAAGTATGAATTTCAGAGAAATGTAAATTGTAAATGTATGCCCCATGGTGTACTAGATGACTTTGTCAATGCCTGAAAAGTTTTCACTGTAAACAATGTACATAAAGGTCCACTTATCTTGTGCTGTGTATACACTCAATTTAATTACATAGTTAGCTTTGCAACGTTGTGTAAAGGTTTGTTTAACTACCTTATAAATGTCTTGTTTTATAAGACTTTTTATCCTAAGTTCTCGACAGTTACAAAGATTGTGATGGAAGTGTAATATGAAAGGCAAGAGCACAGCGTTAGCTGATGATGTGGGCTTGGGGTCCACGGGGAACGCTGCATGGTCTTCACACCCTCGTGTGTTAGGGAGTGCTGGAGGGAGCTCAGGCGCACAACAAGCCCAGGAGTAGACTAGCCAGGCTGGGCCTCTCCTCCAGGGTTTAGTAGGTAAATTCAAGGTGATTTAGGCAATTGGCTTCACTACTGGAACAAAGGTGGGCTGCCCTACCAATCAGTAAGTAGGTTGCTGCAATGAAGTGACTTTTAAATTGGGCATTTCAAATTGACTAAAAAAGAAAGCTTTATTACACAAGAATGGACAACTCCAGTCCTGGAGGGCCATTATAATCCAGGTTTTACAGCTATTTATAACCAGGATGGAGGTTTAATTCGGTCAATTGAACTACTAAGAAAACCTTGCATTTATTAAGTTTTGGATATCAATTAGGGATAGTATGAGACGTTCTCCAGTTCTCAGCGAGAAGCTGCCACAAGCATTACTTGCCTATGAGACATCCATTATAAAAGTTTGTGTAAAGCATAGTGAAGGCATGGTAAATCAGCCAAGTAAACCAGCATAGTTAAAGCATGATTGAGACTGTAGTTAACCATGATAAAAGATAGTATATGCATTGTATAACCATGTGAAACTGCACTCTTAGGCATTACAGCACAATACACATATACTGTAGATCAGAGCATCCAGGGGCCGACAAAAGTCATTTCGTTACAAACTTGGGATGTGCTTTCATACGTATTCTAGTAACCATGTCACATGATTGAAGTTTTAAGGGATGCTTAGTATAGGTGTTGGTTAACTCTTTAATGCAGGGCTAGGTAACTCCAATCCTGGACTGCAGTGCCCTTTTATTACAGGTGTATGAGGTATAATTAAAAAGTACATTGGCACTTGGGGAGGGTTTTCATTTTATTTAATAACTGGTTTGTTGTAATAGTTAAGAACTATCATGTCCTTAACTATTTAGAAATGCCAAAGTCACCTATCCTTGTTTTACAATGTACCCTAATTCACATGGACTTCTCTGGTGGTCAATGTGATAACCATCCAACACACCATAGTGTTTCTGTAAAACTGCTGCAAACCACAAAGAAAAAGCTTTTGTCAATCTGTTTGGTTAGTTGGCTATGATGATCAAGATGTTGTCACTGATATCCAGCTTGGCACAACACCCCAAAAGACTGCTGTGTCAGCATCCTTCCAGCCAGAACGTTTGCAATGAATTATTTTGCTACAAGCACCTTTTTATCGTTAGTATATCCATGACCGCGAGGAGGATTTTGATGTCTTTGTGATGTGTTCTGAGTACTAATGGAATCTGTACTGTATTAAAAATGCATTGGACAGTGAACATGTTTTATGCACTTGTCACTGAATTACAAAATGTGTTTTCTACAATTTCTATCAATATGCATTGCATTATATCTGCCTGGTTTGGATTACAGGTCAGCTCAGACTAACGGGTTTGGGTTAGTAAGAGTCTATTGTACTGTGAGAAACAGCTATAGTAATAATAATAATCTACTTTGTATAAGGCTGTTATTTTATTGAGGGGGTTCTGGTGACAAGCTAAAATACAAGAGCAAAAGGAGAGCAGTTTATTCATGTTACCAGAACCATAATAATAATAATAATAATAATAATAATAATAATAATAATAATAATAATATGACCTATGACTGCAACAACTTAAATCTTTAACATCAAAACCTGTTTTATAAGCACTGAAGACATTTAGCAATAGCTACATCCATAAGAAAAAAATAAATGTTGGATTACATTTTTAAACTTCTGTATTTCTTGTCTTTTTGTTTAGCACACTTATTTGATTTCAGTCTTCATTTGCCCTGTAATTGTACATATTTTCACTATTTACCTACGCAAATGTAAACTTCACAGAAATGCCTTGCATCTGTCTACATGTGAAACTGCAAACCTCAACATGAACAAAGCAGTAGTACGCACATACAAATGCATGTAAAATTCCTCCTTATAGTCTTTAGTGTATTTAATTAGAATTCACTTGTGTTCTCTGAACTTGCTACCAAACATCATAGCTACTCTCCTAACCCATCATATACTCACACGATGCACCCAGACGTACACAAAACTGGCATGTTGTAATGCAGTAGTAGATATGGTTTTCACCATAATCACATAGATTGTGTTGGGTTTCATTGGTCTTATAAACATCAGTGGCTAAAGCAGGTTTCCATGTGTAAACTGTGTCTGAGGTTCTGATTTAACAAGGTTGTGTCTAACCAAACTGTAGTTACACAACACAAAACCACCAGTAATTAAGGGTAATGTAGGTAGGTGTTGTCACTTTGCAGACACATGGCATTGGATATATTTGGCACTAAATATTGCAGTGATTAAATGCTTTATTTCTTTTGTGTTTAAGCCAAGCATTTAGGATCCTTCAATTAGATTTGTTTCTTGCATGCTTTATCACCGTTTTATTATTTCTTACCGCTGTTTCTTTGAGCTTTCTTTTTTGGAAGTCAGTATTAAACAATTACCAATCTATATGCATACATTTCAGTTTAAATCGAGCTTTGGGGATGCATAAAATTCTTTCTCTTTGCCAGTTCTTCTCAAAACACACATTATTTGACAGAATTTGAGATTTTTCTCCATGAAATCAGAGTGACTGCACAGAGAATATAACTCAAATGGATATTTAAAGTTAGCTTCAAATTTAGATTATTTTTTTTCCCCATAACAATGCACCAGACACAGCAATTAGTTAAAAACATTAAGTAATATTTTGTAGATTACTTGTATTTTCCGTGTTTTTCTGGGGATTTTTTTGTTCAATTGCAATCACGATAGTGTGGACTGTAAAGATATTGTCTCAAATATGCCTAGTGGCTCATTGCATAAAGCACTCCCGCTTTTAGGACAGGGCTAGTCATGTGAGCTGGAACGTGTTTGTTTGAATCCCATTCGCACCAATTTGCCGATCTTGATTAACAAGTCTACTGCAGAAGCAACATTCGAGCTGGAAAATGTAAACTGGGTTTTTGGAGCTGCAATGATTTAGTCACTTCGTCGCACTATGTCAAGCTCTACTGGCTAGGTGCTCGGTGTGTCAAGCAGACACCAACAGGGCTGGTCTTTGTCCTTCAGAGACCGATAGCTGACTGACATACTGTCGAGCTCTTGGGTGTAAAGAAAGGCTTGGTGGTGGGATTTAAAGAAGCCCGTTGACTTTCAGTCCTCCTGAGTTGTTGCGGGTAGTCGCTGCTGTGATGGAATGTAACATTCTAAATTGGGAAGGAAAAAGGGGGTAAAATAATTGGTCACAATGTGTTTCCTTTTTTTCACAGCAGTAGTTTAGGCTTCTGCAACAGTAAAAACATAGCAAACCTGAACACATTTGGGTAACTGGCAGTAGTATAAAGTAAAGTTACAGTATACAGACTATATAACTCTTGAGATGCAGGATATATAAATTGTACCTTTCATTTTAGAACAACTGGGAAAATATGGCTCCAGAAAGCAGCCCTTTGTGTCCAACATAGGTTATGACAGTGCAAGTTGCATCATAATCAACATGCATACTGTAGATGTTTTAGGGTTGTTTTCTTTCCTCAGTTGAAAATGTCAGTTGGGTTTTCTTATTAACATGGTTACGTGGTCATTCACATTCTCATCTCAGCCGTGGTAAGAGAACCCAAGGAGTGTGTCCCTGCATCGTCCCGCCAGCGCAGGGGAACTAGAAACATAAGTGTGCCTCTGTGTTAGTGGAAGATCCAGTTGCCAGGAGATGAATTGAAGCTCTGTTTCGCTTCTGTCTGCAAACCTGCTAAATTACTGTTACTGGCTGTTTGCTGAGGGTGGGGTGATGGTGGCTTTATTTGGAGGAGGAATTTCACAGCACACACCAGAGCCAGCGGACATGGATTAGGTAAGGTGCAAGTCTCAATCCGTTACTACAGGGAAAACCAAGAGCAAATATCTAGCTAGTACCTTCCCAGCTTTGTTTTAAAGATGCACATTTTTTAATCTGCCACATATACAAAACATTGGCCTTCACAGATGTAAGTATAGGCGGATCTAGTATATACCTCGCCCTTAAACTCATAGACCCTCTCTAGCTCCAGGCTATCTCCATAGTATATTTTATTAGTTAATAAAGGGGGCCAAGAAACCACCCATGGGGGGAAGCAGTATTGATATTGAGTTAAAGAGAATTTCTGCTGTTTAGATTAAGAAAAGTTACCAAACACTGCATGTATACACTTCTGCTTTTAAAGACAAAATTACTTTGTACTATACTTTACTGTGGAATGAGCCTTCACTAATTCATTACCTGTAATATTTCACTGTGTTTTTATGTGTAAATCAGATTGCAAAATAAGATGGGAGCATTTCCTCTCCCAACTTCCCTAAAGGACTTAAAGTAATTGTAGCTAACACAATTATTCCTTAGCCATGTTGCACTTCCATTAGATAGAGACGTCTCAAATATACAGAAGCACATGTTATAGCACAAATGATCTGGTATCTGGTGTTACTTTAGGTTAAAGGAATCTTTCAATTCTGTGCCTTATTCTTGAGGTATCTGCTTACACTTATACTCCCTGGGTCATTTTACCTCAACAGTGTCTTCTGGGACAAACTTTACTGGCTGAAAGCATGTCAGTCAATAGGAGAAGCTGATGATTGGTTATTTACAGGAAAGAAGCCGAAGGGGTGGAGATAATTTCACTCCACAGCTGAAATGGCGCAGGACGTGCAAGACAGTCTAAAAGCATGGCTTCCAAACAGTTTTATTTAACTTTGTATAGTACCAGATATCATGTTTTAAAATAAAAATAAGTGTGTTTCTTTCAAAACTGCGCATTTGAGACCTATAAAATGAACATTGAAATAAAATTGTATGGAACATGCAGGACTTCTTAGAAGTTGTTCAGTATGCCTAACTAAAGCAGAAAGTGGTCTAATGTTTTCACACGAGTGTCAATTGTTTCTATATCATGGATGAAATTCTCACATCCTTAGATTTTCATGCAGGTAAGTATATAAAGGATATAAATGAGAAATATTGAGGGGTTCTAATACATTTGCACAGTACTGTATATCTGGGTGAATCACTTTGTAAGTGTGTTTGGGGGTTAGTGTAGTTTGGGGTAAGTAAATTAGTAGGTGTCATACAGTATTTGACTCTAAGACACTTTTACAAAACCTGATGTGATGTGTCATTAACTAATTGTGTTGTGAGACGCTGTGAACTTTACCAGAAGACTGGTGGTTCCTTTGAAGACGGGGTTGGGGGGTACGTTCTTATATTTCATGGGAAACCACCTAAAGGATCTCACTTGATTACTTTACAACTTGAACTACAGCCTCTGAACTATAGCCTCTGAACTCGTTAAATATAGATGTGTGACAAGGTAATTTCACTGGCAAGCATGTTTCTATTAGGGAGAGAGACTCAGACACAAGAAGCTGCAGTTAAGCACTATTGCGTACGTTTATTACAAACTAGACCAACAAAACACTAACAAACAAATGAACAGGCACAAGTGTCAAAATAAAAGGTCTAAACAAAACACAGGAAAAACTACTGTCCCTATATCCTAGTATTTACAGAGCATAGCACAGCACAGCACACATCTCAAAGCTTAACCCTAGCCCTAACCTTCACCACCACTAACTCCAACATTAATTTAATATTAACAACCGTGATTACCCTTTTTATACACCTGTGGCTGGAGCCTAATTTACCATTAATCACAACCACATAGGCTATGCTCTACTGTAAATAATGACAGCATTTTAGTTGTGACATGCTCCAAAAGTCTCCTTTCGGTTCATCGCTATAATTTTCGCAATTAAGCCAATAATTGGTTCAATTAAATAACTGAGAGAGATTGGTTGAAACGAAAACCAGCACCCTCAGTAGCTTTCCTGGACCGGGTTGGAGACTCCTGTTGTAGAGTGAAAGAATAAGGGTTCTGAACGTAGTGACCAGGAGAGACTTCACTAGGCAATCTGGCCTGAGGACAGGGCCTCTCTTCAACCAGTAGTGGGATGACTAAGAGGCCATCTTTGTGAACTAACTTCAAATAAGTAAATAAATAAAGGCAGCTTCTGTTTAATGACAGTCTCTTCAGTAGGGTGGAAACGTTTCCATGTCCTCCCACTGTAATTAATTATTTTCAATCTGGGGTTTGTACAGTAGCATGAGTACAGCATTGCTCTGTTTGAAGAAAAAGCATCGGACAGTGCTCTCACTGCTTTCTGCCCTACGTAAGCAGTAGAAATAGCATCCCTCAATGTTTAAACCCAAAGCCAACATCCTATCGTTCAAGAAAACAGTAACTTTATTGCAAAGCATACTAGTCACATGTCAGATGTAAATATATACCCAGAACAGAGAAGTGTGAATTTCTGTCTGAAATACAGCAACACAGTCAATATCACTGGTTTTAGTTAATACCTTGTGGATCGACCTTATGCCTTGTGTGAAACATACATCTGAAACCAAGCATCCTTGAATGAGTAGCAATCTTCTCCTGATTGTGACATGAAAAATGAAAAAAAAAACTATATGAACATAATTTAAATTGATTTGACTTGACTTGCAACACGATTGATGCAATTGCCAAACTGTCTTCGCAGATAATAGTCATGTGACTTTCAAACAAAAAATGAGAAAACAATAATTTTGGTTAAAAAAGTTCTCTGAATTACAGAAGTAGGTCCTGTTCGAATACGGCATCTTGGCAGTTCATGGTATAATGACTCACCGCTTGTGGGGTCTCTGTGAGGGGTCCTTGGCAGTCGTCCATCAGCGGGAGATTCGCTGCAGATTCGGTGAAAAGCCAGAAACACACAAACACAGTGTTTCAGGGAATTTAATTTAAGACTGTTATTATGTCACCTTTGTCTGATTGGCCTTGGTACATCTCTGGGATTCGTTATTAATGGGAGTAGGGACAACTAGCCTATTAAAAAAGATTCTTTCATGGTTCTTTATTTTGAATGAATATATTCTTACCATGCTTCAAGATGCTGTAGCTGAGGCCTTGATGTGATCTCCACCATGTCAAAACCTGGGATGTGCTTTTTATTTGCTCCAGTTTTCTCCCTCTGAGGTCGGTGACTCTTAGCCCACTATCTCATTTTATCAGGTCTCACCATGTTGAAGCTGACTCCCCTCTTGGAAATAGAGGGTGACCTCTGGGCCAAAAAATTGTACATTCGGTTTAATCTATACAGACATTGCTCTTACCTGATCATTGCACTTTCGGTTTAATCTACACAGACATTGCTCCTGCCTGGAGAAAGAGGGTTGTGAAAACAGACTGACAACATTCTGTGTTCTTTCACATGACCTGCATGTTTAGAGGTGTTGCTTCCAAAGACCAAGATGTCCCAGATCCCAGCTGAAGCTGCCAAAACCTTACAACACTGGAATGAGACTCAGAAATGCAATTTAAATTGCAACACATTAACATCACTTGCTGGGACTGACTGTTATACTTCAATTAAAGCTGGCTATGCAGTGATGGAGATTTTCAATTGGGTCAGTCATGAGTGTTTGTTATGTATGCAGCTTCATTTTACATTGGTATCCTTTTACTCCATCATAGGTATCCATAGTTATGTGGGACAAATAAAAGAATGGTGCATTGGTTTATAAAATAGTATAGTGGGAATAATCTCATTCCAACACGCACAGTTATGTCACCATACCAGCACACCTTCATACCCATTCTACCCGATTCACTTGACAACCAATTGACTTTAAAGGGGTTCGGTAGGGTTGGTGGTGCCATTTTATAAGTAACATTGCAGGGTGTTCAGATATGGTCCATTATCCATAGGCCTAGGCTGTTTAACAGGATGTGGCATCGCCTCAGATCTTGGACCGTAACTGTTGTGTGTTATTCCTTTCTTCTAAGCACATGTGTATACTGGTCACACCTGTACTAAGATGGTAACTTGGTATGGGTATGAAATATCAATGTAATGTTATGTACCATGTTGCTGTTTAACCAGATTGCTTGTTGAACATGTTCTAACTTGTGTCCTTTATCTTAGAGAGCTACAAACAGCTGCAGTATCTCAACAGCCAAAATTAAAAACACAGCTGCTGTTCGTATTTTTAAGTGATTTTCCTTTCATTTATTACTGACTAGTCTGTCTGACCAATTATACACCCCCACCTTAGTGGGGTTTCGTTCCTAATAATAATAATAATAATTTGGCCTGCAGTAGGATTTATTTATTTAAATCTATCCCCCAGTGCTGCATAAAAACACATAACAAGACAAAAATAAAATACAATATAATGGTAGTAGAAATGAATCAGTTATGAAGCATACTTCTAATGTTAAACAAATGATAGCTCAGCATTTCTGTGCACATTCAGAGCCTGTTAAATGAATTGTTCCCAAGCTAGGAGATTACAGAAGTGTCTGCAGGAAGTGGTGATGTATTCAGCCATGTGACTCACTGGAAAAGCAGGAACGCCAAAAATGATAAAACAAAAAAGTTTGTGCCAAATCATAATTTGGATTAGAGCTGAGGTATCCCGAGCAGCTCCGAGTGAAATCCAAACAGCTGACAGCGATGTTCAGGGCCATCGATTCCACTGAGAGCTGACTCACTTATACCGAAACTCCCACCCGCTTTAATTGCTACCCACTAGGGTTGCAGCTGTGAACTCTGACTAAACTACGGCAACTTTGCGCATTGGTGACTCAGTACTGAAGCGCTTCTTTTAGGTACTCAGATCATACCTAGTGCTTCTGTTTATTTACCTTTTTCTGTTTGTGTGAATTGATCAGTTCTTTCTGGTATTGCCCAAAGCTGCTATTTTGGAATTTTTGATGCATTGAGGCTTTTGAGCACTTCTCAGCCCCTATGGGAATTATATGCCGTACACCTTCCATTGAAGTAAACTGCACCATGAACGTACTAGTGAACACTCAATCAATGGTAGTCTCTGTTTATAGGATATGGCAATGTGTATTTGTTTTTTAATGCTAGTTTTAGCTATCAGTGAAAAAAGAATTGGCGAATACCTTTTATTCTCTCTTTTCAAAGCTGTGTTTTCAATGACAAAACTGTCCACATTGAAAATATGCAATATGCAATATGCAACAAAATACCAGAAGTTTGACGCCTTCGGATTGCCTTGCTAGTATCAATCACTGTTTTTTTCCAAACAATCTTTTATACTACGATCTTATGTGATGGTTTTGTTATCATATTAAAACCAATTACGCTAGCTGGATCTATTTTACATGGGAGAAATCCTCAGTTTTTGCAGGTTTACTATTAGATTTAAATCATGGTAAACATTTCATGTTTTTTCTCAACTGGTTGCTGTTCTACTATGGTTATCTGGTTGCTGCAAGTTTTAAAAAAACAATTGAAATATATCTAACTGGAAAATGTAGACAATTAACGTCAGTTTCTGTGCCGGCAAAATCTGTGATATTCCATAATCAACTAACTTTGAATACACTGCTTTGATCTGGGACATTTTGAGGCTTGGATATCCTCATCCAGTTGCTATAACTGTACTAAAGTTGACAACTACATTTTAATACCATAGCCACTGTTTTCTACGTCTGTTGCAGTTTTGGGAAAACCCTTTTTTAAAACATGGTCAAGTGACAATGTTCAACAAGTTACTAATATTACTGTTACAATATATATATATATCTAATATATATATATATATAATAGTATGCGATATATACTATATATAGGTATTATATATATATATAATACATCGATAGCTCTACAGAACCATACTCAGAATTATCCCAGAAGGGGCCATTATACGGAAATATACCACCCAAAGAAAATGAACATATTTTATAAATAAAATCGTGGCCAGTATTATACCGCAGTAGTGTGGCTATTTGTGTATTTCTAAATGGTTTCCACTTCCCTTCTGTCCAATTTAAAAAGAAAATAACAACACGCTGATCTCATGGGTGTAGCTAAAGAGATTCTTGGACACAGATTATATGAGAGTCCCAGGATGGAAAGGCAGGGCGCGTTGAGGTCAGGAGGTGGGCTCGCAGAGCTATCAGGGTAGTTCTCATGTCTGCACTGCTTCTGAATACAGCCTATTGCCATTAATTGTCACTTACATTTCCTCACACTCCATTAGTCCTGGAACTGTATGTAACTTTTAGCTGTTACAGCTTCACCTGGTAAACTACTTAATGTCTTTATTACAAACATCTGTTCTGAATTTACATTTACTCAACCTCTCTAAAACATTCTGGGTTTTCTAATTGTTTATTAATCCGCCTTAAATCGCATCCTTTACTAGACTGAAGAGGCTTAATTCTGTTAACTATTTAATCCTTCCCTGTATATCAAATTCAATATATCAAAATCAATTTGAGATATCTCAAATTCAATTTGAGATATCTCAAATTGACTACTGTCATGTTTGAGATATCTTGAATTGAATCACAGAGATGATGAACCGAGTCTAACAGACAAATAGTTACCAATGCACAGACCTACTATTTTACACAGATGTTTTTTTTGCTAGTTTTAAATTCTGTCCGAAAGTAAACACCATAAAAAGTCTGCCAAGCGTGTGTGCATTGTACATGGCAGTTAGCTGCTTTGTAGCAGTGTGGTTTACTGTAACAGCTTGGAAATCTCACGTTTTTAAATGTATGCTGTGGACTCTTTACACTGTTTGCTATGGTAAAGTTGCTCAGTAAACAATTAATTTACTTTGCTTTACTATACTTTTACCACAGTTACCACAGTAAACACTTGAAGGGACAATACCACAAGCCAGTGCAGTTATATCCAGGTACAGCACTCATTCCAGATGAGTTCCACTCTGTGGAAATGTAAAAGTTTGTATTATTGGATAAGTCATCAGTTTTACACTACTGTGTAAGAATAGACCCAGTTGGGGGACACGATATATTAAAAAATACAATTCAAATATATTTTTGTCCCATCCCATTAAACTTTTATAAGTTTGTATACTGATATGATGTCTGAAAAGGAATTATTTTATGTAATGCACAGATGTTTAGCACGAAGAATAGGTTACCCTCTGTATGAACCGCTGCAGTCAAAAATAACTCCATGTTAGGTTACAGTATTGGTAATTGTTTAATTTATGCTACAATTGCTCCCATTGCCAGCCTGCAGTTAAACATTTAAACTATTCAGTTGGCCCTGTGCTTTAAACAAAAAGTGTATACATCACTGGTTGACAGCTTTGACCCAAGGTGAGTAAAATCTATCTTTCACATTGGATGTAAAAGCTAATGTAAACTTAAAGGTTTTAATTTCTTCCACATTTTGCCATGCATCTCCTAGGGAACTTTGTTATAGTCACAAACTTACGGATTTCCTCCAAATATAAGTTAATTAAATAATTATGTTTGGCAAGAACCGCCTTGCTTTATGAACACATTTTTACAAGGAAAAGGAATGCTAAAGGTAATGGACAAATTCTATATACAATCGTTACTCACTGAGCCACTTGTGACTCATCTACATACATAAAAAAAAATGCAAGTATAACTCAGTTACAGTGCTTCATTAACTCATGAACTGAAAAGCTAAGCCCTATACAGTAGAACCAGAGTCCTAGTTTAGGACTATGGGATAAAAAATAAAAATAAATGTTAACCTCGCAGTACAAAATGTACACCTAAAAAAAAAAATTACACTCTGCTAATACAAATATGGTTTTATGTTAAAAACAGTTGCTGTGTGTGACATCTCCCTTGCTAGTATAAACAGTCCTCTACAAGGTCTCCGGTGTTTATCCAATTGTGAGCTTTTTTCCAGCCCTAATGTTATCGCCATGTCACAGACAAGCCAGAGGTTTAATTTCCCAAGACCCATACTACACACATGCAGCGCCTCTCAGTGTACTTAACTGCAGTGTGTAGGCGCTGCTACCAAAGCTATATTACACATGTCCCTGCAAAGGAGTATCCAGCTATCACTGTGTCTAATAACCACCTCCAGTGACAAGTGTTTGATCTGGATTTGCTTGCATTCTTCAAGAGGTTATTTCTGGAAAGCGAGGATAAAGTGCACATTGTGACCGGGTGTGTGAATAACTGTAATTATATGTTTATTGGTTGCAGTGTGTAAGAAAGAACTATCATTTAGAGGAGGAAAATAAACAGAACTCATGGGAGGGACAGCCCTAAAACAGAAACTAAATAAAGAGCATTGCAGCATTTCATAACCCAATGATTTGTATTAAAAGGCGTAACACCAGATCAATAGTGTTTTAATGCCAGGTTTAGTAAACAAGCTTCTTAAAAACTGGGTTTCCATTCCAAGAGAGCTTGCTATACATGCCCAAAGGAATAAAATGGTCCTTTTCATTTAAATAGTGGGTATGATAACACCCAATCAATAGGAACACACATTTGCGTAAATTGGGCATAAGAAATAATAAGTGCTATTTTTATTTTATGCTCAGCAGCCAATCATAATGTTTTTGTTTCCCATTTTATAGTTCCAAGCACAGTATGGTGCATTCAGCATCTAGGACTGTTTTCTTGACATGCGTACAATAATAGCATACAAATGCCAGATAACAGATGACCCAGTTTCTCAGACAACAGCTAACTCACTGCACTAAAATAGATCAGAGGAGAGCCACATTATTACAAACACCAAGGGATTGGTCATTTTTTCCATCTTAAATTCATTAAGATATGTCAAAATACGTATGACTGAGAAAACACTAAGGGGTGAAAAATTTTCACTATGAACTATCACCAACCAAAAGCAGAACTACTATAAAGCACTTGGAAACTTTAAACAATAACGATACCAGGCATTTGCACTTACATGTACAGTACAGTTCTGTTGCACTAGCAATCATAATTATGGATCTGATGACGCTTGCTCACTTATTGTGTTGCCCTCAAAATTGCAGACCTTGCCTACAAATAACCCACAAGACAGAGTTTTCAAAACATCAAGGGGTAATCCAACATACTGTATAAAGATATACGAGCAGTAAGAGAATGTATGGCTCAGGTTACCATCTATTCAGTACCAGCAGAAGCTGTTCTCCCATCCAATGGAACCAGACCCATCTCTGCTTAGCTTCTGCGCTGCGGCAAGCATATGTGTTGCAGTCTTGGAGCCTAATCTAGCGAACTTGTATTCCTAGGAAACAGCATTTGGAGAATGTATCCATTTGTGTAATATGTGTGATGTGTGTTAGCATAGACTATACCTAAAAGTACATTAAACAGTATTTCAGTAACATTTAACAGGACTGTGAAAGACTAAATGTGAGAATGTAATTGGAATCTCTTCGACAGCTAATCTAACAGAGGTTTCCAGCTGCTGTCCAGCATTCCTCTTTCTTCCTCTTCAGTGTTTAAAATGTGTGACCTAGCTCTTCTCCGCTTCTTAATGTATAGAGCTTTTAAGAATCTGAAAGGCTGTAGAATTAAAAGTGCTGCCAGAGGCAACAGGTAATTATGAGTCATTAGCCATCGAGCTGTACCAGACTCAGACTAGGCAAATCTTGCTTAAACAGAGTTTTATGGAACTTTTTCCTAGTGTTTTGGGCTAGTGGACTATTAACATCCCACTATTGACAGGATGAGCTTCAGGACAGAGATTAGAAACATGACAAAATTATTTGTGATTTACAAGAGATGCTCTGCCTCAGGGTGACAGGTTGTAGTGAATCACTACAGGGCTCTTCTGTTGGAACCAAAGAGATGTCACTTTTAATAAAGAAGTTTCTGAAATTGGCAGTTTGTTGCAGGCAGCAGCGTCAATAGCCAGAGTAAAAATGAAGCCAAATTCCTCTTGTCTGACATTTTACTTGTTAAAAAATGATGTTCTTCTCTAATTTCCCAAAAATCATGAACAGATTTACTACAAATGGCTAAGCAGGGGCAAAGCAGGGGCAATCATGGTAATCTGTTCCTGGAAAAACATACAGGGATTACAGCTTTAAATATATTAAAAGAATATTGTAATGGTATGTCAGTTGTTTAAAGCAAACTTGGCCGAGTGAATAGTCTTGTCTAGTCTAACACGTAACATTGTGGTTCCAAATTCTCCAACTGAATATATTAAGGGAGAGCTGTCCAACCTTGGTTAGAGGAGACATAGAGATTGGAACCCATTACTGGTTCTCTTGTGTCTATGTTAATAATAAAAGGTTATTAAAATATGTGTTTTCTTCTTTGTATCCATAATAGGATGATTGTTTATTTACACACACACTAATTGCAGTTCTATTTGATTGTAAACCACAAAATAGTGAGCAATGCAAGAGAACAGTAGACAGCCCAGGTCCCATCTGTTCAGAAAATGTAGCTGTTTTGGTCTTTGAAATATTATTGTTTTATTCAGGTTAAGTCCAATAAAAACAGGGATCAAAAGACATTGGCATACAATTGGAATTTCGTTTTAGTGTGTTTCTTACCTAGCATACAAACAATATCACAAATCTCTTATTGTTCCAGAAGATCAATTTGACGAATATGGTTACCACCACACTGCAGGCTCACTTCCTGTGTTGCAGTTAAAATGATCCCAACCTTCTACTCATACCCATTGAGATACATGAGAAACCTTTCATGCAAAAGGTACATTTATTTCATTCTTCTTTAGTAATTTATAGTAACCGGATGTTCTAAAAAAAATCAACAGCTTCATGTTCTGTCCCACGCTTTGCTTACCATTATTGGCATCACAGGAGATTCAAATGATCACATGACTGGGAAGTCACAGAGACTAAGAACACAGATATTAGTAAGGGTCCCCAGTGGCCTCTGTGATAAAAACAGTGCTTGCCTGCAGTGCAGGGTGAGTCATGCCCACCGCGAACATGATTCAAATCCTGCTTGCGCCCAGCTGAAGATCATTGCCAGGGACCTACAGGAAATGCTGCATTGGCCTTTGTGCTGCAGTCCCGACAGAAATTAAATTCCAAGGGTTCAGCCTCTCCAGGGTTCAGTAGCTTGGTGACATCTGCTGCTTTCCATACAAGTGTCCACATATTCCCAAACAGCTCCTACAGAAAGAAACCACTTTTCTTATCACCCTCCCTTGTGCTGTATGTATGTACATAACATCCAGCAACAGCATTTATTTTGGTTGATATGCATGGAAATCAAAACAATTCCAGGGCCTTGCGTCAATACCAAGCCGACAGAATCGATGTTAAATATGGGGAAGTGCGGGTATGGATACTCGACTACTACCTTTCAACCTCCAGTCTAGACATTGGTCAAGCCAGAGAAAGGTTAAAGCAAACTAACAGGGTAGTGAGGGAAATCTTCTTCTGTATACACCATACCAGCTCAATGGATAAAGAGAGTGGGGGAGCAATGGTGGTGCTTCTGAAATGTGCAGTTGGTAGACTGGTTAGTATGGTAAGTTTTGCAAATGCATGTCTGGTGTAAGCATGGTAAAATAATAGTAATCTGTAAAATGACACTGCTAAACTACCATGTTATTTTTATAATGACCACCAACCTTATTCCATCATGTAATTGTAAAGTCATTTGTGATTCTGCATGTTCCTCACTTTTCAGTTACAGATACATTCTAAGCTGTTGCCAATAATGTGGTACCATAGTAAAAGCTGTAATACATCTATAATAAACTAACATGGCTTTCATAAAGTTTTACCATAGTGTTTTAAAAAGGGTACAGTATGAGAAAATGATAAAAGGTTTTGTATAATATCAACCAATATGTAAGGAAAGTTGATGTATGCCTCATAATGTACAGGTATAGCTAATGCATAATAATAATAATAATAATAATAATAATAATAGTGAAACAGAGTAAAGGGTTGATAGTGAGGATACTGGGCAATACACATATTTTTTTGTAGCCGTTGCTAGTGACCACAGTATTGAAAGCAATTGAAGTTAGCAGAACTCCCTTAAGAAGATGGGACGTGTTTCCCCTGAATATGCTTCCTGTTGACATAAGCATTCAATTACTCAGGGCAAAAAAACTGTTTAATGTGTATAATACATTTTGCACATCAGTTTATCTTAAAATATCATGGAGAAATACATATACAGCCATAAATATACAATCATCTGTGTGCAGCCTACAGTTATTGAAAGGCCTGAAGAGTAATCAGGAGCATAAAGTTATTTAATAATAATAATAATAATAATAATAATAATAATAATAATAATAATATAATATGTATGTATGTATGCATGTATGTGCTGTTTGAAAAGCCTACCCAGGCATCCAAGAATAACGAACTACTTTCCCCAAGTCAGGATCTAAAAATACCCCGCTGGTTCATTAATATTCTCTTTTCTGTTATTTTCCCGAGCACAGAGCGAGAGAGGAATGAATAGTTATGCTGTGAATCTATACTCAGCCTCTAGAGGAGCTATCCCGGCTCGTTAGACCAATGTTTGCTGAAACCGGACACCTGCAGTACTTCAGCCAAAGCTCCAGTCACTCAGTGAAAACTGTTTAAAAGGGAAAAGGATGAGCTTTGAGCTTCCAACTGGAGACTTCATTCCCCAAACCCCCAGCTTCTAGTCTTTCTGCAATCAGAAACCCCCAAATCAGGACTGGCATAAATGAATAAACTACAAAGAAAGCCAGAAGAAAAACCAGCGTGGAAGTGTCCCGTCAAACTCTCGTCATTCACAGTGTAGGATTGTGTGTTGGGCTCATAGTTATATGCACAACTGTTGTTTTTATGAGAAACTTCTTTTTGGACCATTTTTAGAAGCTTATCCAATGCGTCAGAAGGCAGTCGGTGCTTTCTGTCCCTCAGCTAAGGAGTCACGTTGTGATTAAAGGACCAGGTTTTTGACTGCCGGGACAAATGAATACAAATGAATCTAGGGACCCGAAGGAGAGATTGCACAACCTCTCAACTCGCTACAAAGTAAGTGTAACGGTATCTTGCTCTGTGGTGTGAAGGAATTGGACACGGCAGTTTGCTATTATTTTTAAAATTATAAACTAAAACACAGTTGTACCGGAGATGTGGAAAAAAAAGACGATTCGTGTTTAACGGTGTTTTAGATATGCGTCAGAATAAGCACCTGTTCGATATGAATATGTGTTTGTTACTGATACAGGCGCTAACTAACGTAAAAAAATAAGGTTTGTTAGATAGCTTCGCTAATAATTACATTTTAGTGTGTATGTATATGATTTAACATTATGTTAACCATTGTGAGTTTAAAATGCGCATATTCTGATTGTGCATATTTTAATGTGTCATAACACAAAATAGTTAGGTTAAAAATAGTGCACCTTATTTTTTCTCCTGTAATCGTTCAGTGTGAAATTGCTCTTAAATTGGATTCTAAAAATTGTAATGGTAGTTGTTCTAGAGAAACAGGCGAGGGCGACAGAGAGAGGTCAAGTGTTTCCTACCCAAATCTTGCTGTGCAAAGCTGTTGAGATACAGTTATAACTGTGAATGTTGAGCTTCACTATTCTCACTGGACGCAGGTCTGTGAACAATTCTCAGCTCTACTATGGGACGTGTCGCCCTTCATAGTCAGGATTGTCTATCTGTAAACCAGTTTTAACTGATTTCCTTACCCAAAATCTCAAACTAGCTGATGGAGTTGCTTCAATGCGATTACATTTTAGTACAGCTGCAAGAATGACACTCTAAACACGTTTGCGCAAAGTAAAACGAAACATTTGTTAGGGTTTCCGCATTTCAGTTGCGTTTTCAAAAGTAGAAATCTGTTGGCATGGAAACAACCCCCCTATTTCTTCTAAATGGACTGCTGTGAAACATCACAAGGAAGAATGAAGTAACCGTGATGAAGCCGGAATTAACCCCGGTCTCCAAACTCAAACCAGCTGGAGCTAGGGGGTGAGTAGAAATGACAAACATTGACGAAAGCGGTTTCAAAGGAACAACGTGTTGGAAAACAAAAAACTCGGCATCTGGCACTTTTACATGAACAAGTTTTCGGCGATCGAATGGAACGACGTGCATTTCGAAAACAAAACACGTTTTAATATTGTCAAGTTTTAAAAGTAACTTTCTTTCGCAATAGGTACCACTTGGTGACAGGTCACCTTTGTAACGTTGTAGCTTGTATCCGTAGCTAAATCTTTAAAGTCTCAATGGTTAACAACATTGTATGAGATTTACTTTTTGATCATATAAGAAAACAATAACTGAAGCACATGCGTAACATGGGAATTTGTTGTGTTTGTTAATAGAATTTCTTCATTTTGCAAACCAAGAACTTAGCTAAGTTTTACAGGGTCAAAAGACACACATGATTTGACTAAAATAATTACTGAATTACATAATGGGGACATTTCTTCACTTTGTATTTTCTATTTTCGATATTCCAGTGTTCCTAGTCGATAGTCATATGTAGATATAAATACAGATATACACTTGATGATTTAGAGCGAATTAAAGTATTTGTCATGTTTTATTTTGCTTTAATCATTTACTGTACATACCAGTGCACTAATTTTGAGACCATCCCTAAAACTTACACTGCCAAATTTAACCCGTTTGGGAGAGGGACACGTTGATTTTGTATTTGTTTTAAAAACTGCCTAAACTTGCTGATATAATGTTTGGCGAGGCTAGTTACTTTTGTGCAGTTATTTATTATTCCATATCACGGCGCGTTGAATGTGTTTTTTTTTTTTTTGCAGTTAAAATAGAGGTACGTTGCAGGGAATGTTTTTGGAATACGCTCAATGAAGCACTGTGTATGAAACATGACATGAAAAGATGCAGCCTACTAGCTGTGATATTTTAAAAGGGTAGTTTGTATAGGAACCACTTGGTTGTTTAGTAATTCGCCTATTATTATTATTAATAATAATAATAATAATTAATAATAATAATAATAATAATAATAATAATAATAATAACGGGGATTGCTTAGTATTGGCTTTTCTTTCGTGAACTATGTGTGATCAGTCATCTTTCCATATATTATTCATTAAATCTGATGAATACTTTTGGGACACTCAAATGAGCATTAACGAGACTATCTTGATGGGTTTTGGCAAAGCAACTCGTTTAAATTATAGTTTACCTTTTAGTACAGTCGAGGTTATTAAGTTCATTTCACATTTCAGCCTTGCACCGTCTAGCACAGTTGTGAGTGTGCTATTAAACGAAACCACTTGACTCCTGCTGCTTGCTTTGTGCGGCAAAGCGAGTGCTGCAGTCCTGCTTTGCCTTTATCTCTTGGAACGTTTCCTAAATAATAACATATCTAAGCCTCTTCTCATGAACTTAAGTAAGTTTCTGCTTTGGTACAGTTGCGAAACTTCCATGACGACTACTTTGAATTTGATAGCATCTTTTAGCTGGCACTAGATGTCGCTGTACCCGGTGTTTTATTTGGCAGGAGCTGTCAGGGCAGTGATGTTGCTAATTGATTTTATAGTTCTTGGATAGAAACGGAGAAGAGAGAAGTAGACCCATGTCCTTTTATAATTAACTGCATAGCCTCATTTTTTTAAAATTTAAATAACATTTAACTAGCTTCATTTTTAGTGTTGCATTTTCATTCAAATGCGTAAGTGTAGGGGACACTCAGTTATCACTCAGATCAGGGGATTCTGCATTGTAGAACCACACTGTCGTTTTCTTTCCCAGTCCTTGTGTCAACATAGGAGATTTCCAGCAGGTTCTGGAGGAAGAATTCTCCAACAGGAAGCTGCTCAGTTGATTAGAGAGCACACAGGCCTCGGTGTTCAACAAGCAGCAGTGACTGGGGGGGGGGCTTTTCTTTAATGATTGGGGTGGGAGACCCTTACATTTTAGATGTTGCTAATTTTGTGCTGTGATTTATTTATTTAAGATAACATTGGACTGAGAATCAATTTAATAGTTCAAGGTGTTTCTCTTTAATTGCCTTAAGGTTAATTGCCGTGTCATATTACCCAGCTGTTTTATCCTTTGCTCTTAGCCTGTTACCTTAATGTGAGTGTGATTCTAGAGCAGCTTACTGCAGGACTGGTGGATGCACACAGACATTTAAAGACTAACTTGGTGTTTCTTAAGTAATGTATTCTTGTTTAGATTAAGTTTGTATACAATTATACTGTTTCGGCAATAACATCCTGGTGACTAAGTTTGAAGCGATCCTGTGGCCTCGTTTGGGCTCTTGAACATGTCGTCTTTAGAAGTACTGCCAGTTCATCAGAGTGTAACCATTAACCTGTCCCCCTGCAACACCCTGCCCCGAGTAAAGAGTACCACATAGAAAAAATGTGGAATTTCTTACATCCACAGGGGGCAGAGTGTTGCAGGGGGACAGGTTCATGGTTACACTTAGAGGCCACAGGGGGCTTTTCGTTTTTGCATTTCTAAGTGTCACCTCTTCCCTTAATTCCCTAAGCACCCTTAAAAAGGTTTAAGTTAGGCATGGATAGGAATTTCCCCTGGACTGCTGCAACCAGATATTAGGATCGGCAGTTTACAGCTTTTATTACAAGCACTGAAAATGGCTGTTTGTTAAGGAACTCTAGGGGACAGGTTTCAGCTTCCCATTAAACCTGTTACACTAAATTGCCCTTCCTTTTAGAAATGTATGTCCTTGTATTGGTGTTTGGAGACTATGGTACCTATGAGAAATTGTTCATCCTTAAGTTGTTGGATAGTAGCACAGCATACCTAAATGTACTGTGGAGAAAAATGTGAATTTACAGGGAATTGATACAAAATAGCCTGTCATAATCGGGTCTGTTGTCAACATTGTCAGTCATGATAGCAATCTGTAAGATGTTTAAATAGTTCTAGAGGGGTATGGACCTATCACTTATTACTGGATGATTTGTGATGTAGTGGTCACTATGTAAGGTGTGGGTTTTTGGGTGTAATATGAATGACCCTCCTAATTGTATGACCATTTCTGTACCAAAATGATGAAAATTGTCCTGATCCAGATGGGAGCATTCTTCCATAATTGCCAAATCTGAATCCTTCAGTGAACTTATATTTGGAGTGGAGGTCTACAAGGCCTGTCCCTTATGAAACATCAGTCATTTTTGGCATCTTGGATAAGGAAGCACCTGCCAACTGAGCACCTACCGTCATCCCGCATCCAAGGTCTATTAGGTCTTGCCTGTTTTGACTGCAAATACGTATCTGGGAGGATGAAAGTGTGCACGACATATTACCAGTGTGTCTGTCCAATCCCTGTCTATATAACGTGGAAAAACAAAGTGATTGTACTACTACTACTACTACTAATAATAATAATAATAATAATAATAATAATAATAATAATAATAATAATAATAATAATAATAAATAGGGTCATTGAGGCCATTGTCCAGTCTCTAGGGAACAAGGGGGAGGATGTGCTGAGGTGAGCTTGGAGATGGGAGTGAAGGAAGACGTGTATTCCCTTAAATAGCTATACTTAAATGGCTTTTAACTGTACTGCATATAAGTCTTCTTTATCAGTGTTTATTTAAAAAATAAAAAGGAAAAAAAAACAGGTCATGTGTTTTAAATCTTGAGTCGAATGATTGTGGAAGGTGGAATGATTGATAAAAACAAACTAGAGAGCTCACTGAGATTTAGTTTTGTTAAATGTTTTTTGTTAAGAGTGAGGCAAGTATAGCTTCAACAAAAAAGTGAATTACCTTCCAATTAAAGCATCTAATTGCTCTGCAGTTGATAAGGTGGTTTTTGGAGTGCTTTTGGTGTTGTGTAACTGCAAACCGACGTGTTGCTGTAAGGGAGGTGGTAACATGAATTGTGGTGCTTTTTAAGCACTGGTCATGATTTGACGGGCACAATCAGTAAAGCTTGATATCGGCATATTTAGCTATTGTGTTCAGTAGTTCACTGTAAGTACTGCTGATGGTCATTTCATGCATCACAGCTTTTTAAAGTAGCATTTATGATTTGATGTTACTAAATGATGCCACCTTCCTCTTGTAAAAATCAATGTATAATGCAAGTGCTCTGGTGAATCATAGCGGGTGAGTTTATATAGAAGTGCATTCGTTTCCTAATTGAACTTCAGACCTAATTGCTGTATTGAGAACACGTTTTATTATTCAAAAGCAAGAAGCAAAACAAATGTAGACTCTTCACAGAGACCTTCAAATAAAACTGGAAACATGTATGTTTAGTACATGAGGATGCAAATAGGGCACCAGGGTGATTAATCAATCAATGAGTGTTTAAGAGGCGCACGCAAAAATGAAAAGCGCCATGGTGATCAAAAATCAATTCATTGAATGGCTGCACCTCTATTAGTTTGTAAACTGTATAGTGAATTTGACAAGTCATATAGGAACATTTATTAACCTCATTTAGAGGGCAAAGTAAAAATGTTGCACAGCAATAGAATATCATTTAATAGTGTAAAACTAGCATGAACCCACTCACAACAATTAGTTAAACTCTAATTCTGTTCTAATTCTTCTTTTCTCACAAAATGTGTCTTTACGCTTGCTTCAAATTAGGGCCTTAAAGCTATAATCAGGGATCAATATATGAAGCTAGTAGGTTAACTGCACAGGCTGGTCCGTTACTTCATCAGTGTTTAAGTGAACCCATCTCAGTAATCAAGAAAATATGTGCAAGCAGCTTTACCGTTTTGTTCACAGATCTGTAGCCTAAAAATGAACTTAAACATGTCAGGAGACATGAGAAACAGGCTTGTTTTCAAACGTTTCCAAATACGTAAACCAACCATCCCTCTGTGCTTATTGTTAAACCAAAGGTGATCATTACTTGTGTTAAAATGTGACTTGATGCCAAGAGAAAGCTACTCTATTTCTGATTAGCCTGGGCCTGATTTCCCACACTGCTGGTACCTGATCATTGCAGTCATTAACCTAAGATCATTAGCTCTGTGTACAGAGGAATTTAATTTATCTAACCCCTGTGACTTCAACGTTCCGTCCAGTTCCTGTCTACCTGAATGTGTCGGATGATGGGATGAGCTGGCAGCAGTGGTTCTGCCTCGGTGGAGGAGAGAGAACAGAATCCAATCTAAATATTAACGTTTCACTCAGCACCTCAAGCAAAAGCAATGCAAGCTTTTGCTAGTGCTTGAAGGAGCGGATTACTTTTCTCTTGGCTGTCGGAGGATGAGGAATTATACAGAATAGCTGTAAAACCTGGAAGGGAAAGTGTTGGCTACTTTTAGTAATCTGTATGTAAGTCTAACCACGCATTTTCTTTCTTTTTCTGAATTCACAGGAGAGCCCTAATTCTCTGTACTGTTTTGTATTGTACTTGTTACCTGGGACTTGCACAAGTACATCCTGAAGGTAAGAAATAACTACTTCTATGAAACTGATCTATATAAATGTTGTATTATATTATATGTAATGATTTGAAATAGTTTGTAGATTGAATCCACAGTCCATTGTGAGCCAGTATAAAGTTAATTGACTTCACCCCCTGCACCCACACAGTTTTTTCATAACCCTGCACTAAAACAGTTGACAAAGATGACTGTATTTTACCAATACTGTATTATCTCATTATGAGTGATCCTTGGCGCTGTAGCTGTTTTAATCCTGTTATGTCACGGCTCTCATTGCGGGCCCTATGTGTTAGACAGTTATACATAATTGCTAAAAACCTTAGGTCTTTTCATTTTGCCTCTCCTCAGCTGCTAATGATATATGGATTCGTATCTTCCATTTGGACAAAACTACATTTTTACAGCTTTGAAATTAATTTGGGTTTTTTTGCCATTTAAGGGTCATATAAGGTTTTTTTTAAAACAAAAATAATAAAATAAATCGAAAGTAGCCTTAAGGCCTCTCTCTGCTGGAAAGAAATGGAGAGGCAGGGGTGGGGGGGTTGTGGGTTAGTGGAAAGCTAGAGAGGTCTTGTGGGTCTGCTTTGACCTGATGTTGACTTAAACAGTAACCACAGTTTGTGTTTTGGCAAGGTCCATCAAACATTCTTTGTCAGGTCATTAGTGCTGGGGCTTACACAGAACCTTTCAAGTATTACCATTTAGAAAAGTGTCTTAGGAGGTCAGCAGCACAAGTAATGTCGGAGAGACGCTTTACTTGAAACATTTGTCCACTACAATAGCCTAAACTAGGTTTCTTTAATTTACTCCTACAGTTTACTAAAACCAAACGTTTTCCCTGATTTTAAAGTTTTGATGACCAGGTGGAATCTGTCATTGCATATTAATCCCCATGAAGGCAGGGAAAATATATTTAAAAGGCCCTGCTTTGAAAGTTCCTGCTCCAGACGAGTTACGGTTAGTTTGAGAATTTTATAAGAATGTGTGTGGAATGTAGCGGTAGAGAATGTTTTTAGTTTATTTAAATTCATCCACTAGTTTGCTTAAATACATTTGTATTAGCGTGTTACCAAATGAAATACCTGTGCAGATTTTGTGGTTTTGGCCCCAGTTCCAACCGTACAAAAGGTACCTTTGTAGAAATAAAAGCATATATAAATGCTAAAAGAACTCATTTTCCTTCAGAGATCATTTTAGGAGAATCTCGCTGTTCATTTGAGCTTACAACTGAGTTTGTTTTCTTTGTGAAAGCAAAACAATTCAGAAAAAATGTGACCAACTCAATTGCACTGTAATGTAAATTGAAAATAAACTGAGTTCTGAATTGTAGATACCGGTCTACATTACAAACACTGCATTCTAAAACTGCCACCCTTACCTGATTTGTACAGTCCGTGGCATGTTTGTGAACACAGTAATCGATTTTCCTTGAGGTAGAAATCATTGAGTAATGGCTGCATATCCCTGCAGAACAACGATTGGTCCTGTTGAGTATGTGCTGTCCTAACTCCCTGTGGTGGCTGTCCTACGCCCTGTTGATCATGCTATGGCAGGCGTTCTTACTTTTTTGTCCACTTTCTATAAAGACTATTATTAGATCATTTAGAAAAACAGCTAAAGCTATCAGTGTTGGAAACTGGATGCAATTGCTTATTCCTCGTTAAGATGGCTACAGCCTGCCTCTACATCCTTGGATTACCTCTGTCCCCGTCTGCTTGATCACTTATTTTTTAATGCACACACTTTTCTGTACCAAAAAAAGTTTCCTTACTGAATCTCGCCAGACTTCTAAACAAAGTGTATTTGCCACTGCACTGCTCTATACCTTAAACACCACACCATTGAAGATGTTCTGCCAAAGTTGTTACATGCAGGAAAAAGCAAACATTTTCCACTTGAAATATATGAAAAAACTAAAAGACAATATTGCTTTTTTTCAGATTTGGCTGAAGTACCAGGAGAGTAGCGAGAGAACAGATGCTTAGGGAGCTTGAGGGCATGCAGTGTTCTCTCTCTGAGAGTCTTTCTTTCTCTTAGATTGTTTCCTTGTCAGAATAGGAAGAGAGAAAGTTCTTCACATCGGAAATGTTTTGTGAAACTTGCATACGTGATATCTATTTATTTTTCTTTAACTTTTAGTCCTGGTTGCGTAACATTTCTTTAGTTTTACATGTTTAAGTTGAATTACAGGTTATTTCAAGACACAGTCAAATACAGATTTTAAAACTTCTACCAAGACTGGTAGACAAACATTTTTTGCTAGTGTCCTCATCCTCGAACAAATTAAAGCCGTATTTGGTGCTGGTATGAGGTTGGTTGTGTTTTTTTTTTTTTTTTTTTTTTTTTTTAAAGATTGATTCTGGGAAATATAATTTTCAAAACAAATATGCTGAAGAAGAGCCACAGTGAGAAAACTAAACATTTGAAGTTATTTTTCCTTTTAAAACTCTCGGAAGCAACAGCTGCATGCTCTGATGATAACTTGTTGTTTTCCCTGTGTTTCAGCGTTCCTTAATTTATCGCAAGTGTACATTGAAATATTTAAGTCTTTTGCCAATATTGGTTCCAAAATAAAATATTTTTGATCTCATTTGGAAGAATGTGAGACCTATGAAGAGGTGGTAGGACCTGTGTAAGATTGACTGGGATTATTTTGGTATCTCTAATAATGTAGCATGAACATTGTCCAGTATAATGTAATTGCTTGAGTGTGGGAGATAGGAATTGCCTTGTGTAATTGCAAATCTGTTCACACTGCCAGAATCCCACATCTGGAGCATGATTCTGCTAGCCTTGACTCGTCACTTTCAGAATGCAGTGTGTGGCTCCCCCAAAGGAGGGGGAAAGAGTCCATAAGGGTGCTCCACCCTCAGATCTTCATCCAGGAAAGACCCTCTCATGGGTCAACGAGCCCAGAGAAAGAGATATCAAGACTACTGTAGTTCCCCCACAGCAAAGGGAAGAGGAAAGAAAAAGGAAAACAACAAGGTTTAAGTGTACACTCGAGGCTATCTGAAGCATAGGTGGAGTTTAAGTCCTTCAACACAGAAAGAGGTAGTGCAGAGTTCCACTAGTACTTTCCACCGAGCCTGCAACCTCCAGTTCTAAACCCTGAAAGTGTCCAGCGTTGCATGAGATTAAACAGCCTTATCAGTGGTTTTCAACCTTTTCATCTCAAGCACCAGTGTTTCCAGCAGGGACCACCAGGTGTACCAGTAACTGTGCAATCTTAAACTGCTGTTGTAAAACAGAAACCTACCCCATTACAACCAGGTTTGTTGTGTCTGTACTCACTTGTTTGTTGCCTGAATGCATCCATCAGCTGAACAGATTAACCAATGAACTCAGCATGTTTATATTTTGAATATTTTGCAAGTGTTGTGTATGGAATTGGTGACCACACTTTTAATTGTGTGCAGTTGTAATATGGGAAGTGGCATGCTGCAGCTCCCATGCGCAGTGGTAGTAAAGTCCTGATCAGACAGCATGTAACACAGACAGCTCTTATGATTACATGTTACTGTTTTTTTTTCAGTAAAAACAAGTTTAAATTGCAGTGAGTTCATTCTGCTATATTTACGTTATTAAATACACCACAGCAAGCACACATTCATTAGCACAATGAGAGCTACATTTACTGACTGGCTGCTTTTTTTACTGCAATCAAGTAAGCTGCAATACATTTTTTTTTTAACACACTCTGCTTTTTTACAAAACTTTCTTTTTTTTTTTTTTCCTTATGGTAACGGTACTCTTAATGTTACAGCTCCCAAGTATTTATCTGTGCTCTGCTTTCACATTTCTTAAACTCAAATGTAATCAGTTTGAGAAATAAACTTTGTTTTCCCTGCAACAGCTGACCCTGCTTTAGTACAAAACTCACTCTACATTACTGTTTTACATTATGGTAACGGTACTGGTTTATTGGAGCTCACATGATGCTTCTTTGGGTGAGGAGATGTTATCGGCTCATCTAACTGGGGAATCTCTCAGCTGCACAATTAAATCTTCCTTAAATTATTTAATGTATTTTATGTTTCCAGGGTGTGTTGTTCATGGCACACGTGCAAACCTTAAGTGTATTTTTATTTTAGTTTTTCGCTGTTCGTGTTCTACGTTTCTTAAATGCAACTGTTCATTTTAAGCTATTTCTTTTACACAACAATACATCAACACAACAGTGGTTTGTGTATTCTGCTGGTGTTAGTACTGTACCTCTATTACAAGCATTTGTGTTCAATCAAATTGTTAACATCCTTGCACTTTAAAATGTGATTTTTTTTATTTTTATACACAGACTGGCATCATATTGCACTCAGAAATATTGACACATGTTTTTAAATGCAGAGGCAGCATTTTTGTGCTCAACCACGAAAAACAGTTGTCAAAACCGTTTTTCTGTTGTTTGATTTCCAACCATTTTAGTCGCAGTCTGGAGCCCTGCATCATGATTAATCATTTCTCTGTGATTCAGTGGTACAGACCGATTGATGCATCACGATGATGCGATTGAGGGAGTGTTCAGGTTGAGGAATCATGTCTTCAGTAAGTTACCAGTTGCAAGTCTGTCAAGTACCAGTGCAGTAATAATGTTGAAATGAAACATTATTCACAGGTAATGTTCTATTAACATTTTGCAGGCCAATTTCAAATGTGCTTCTCATTGCTCAGCACCATCCCTGCAGAAAGACCAGCATTATTTACAGCCCATGGTTCCAGACTTCCTGTATGTGTAAATATATACGCAATCCACTAACAAGTATGGGACAAAACAGCTGTGTGGGGAGCTTATTGCCAGTTTTCTCCACTCTGATCCCTTGATTATTTATTCAGGGATACCACAATATTAAGTAATGTTCCTGTAAGTACCAGTGCAGAATGACTGGTCGTGTTTGATTAGCGGCAGAAAAAAAAACCTCTTCTTGTATTGGTGACCACCAAGTTTGGTACAATGTTGAATCTGGTGAGAAATTTCCCAGTTTGCACTCTAAGAAACACTCTTTGCCTATTATGCATTTGGCAGTGTAGCAAACTTTTTTTTTTTTTTTCATAATGGGCAGAACTAATGCACTCTCATGCATAGGTAGTTCTCTTCTGCCAGCATCTGTAAATCTTTGTAAAATCAGTGTTTCCAATCGTGATTGCTGAGGACGCAAGACCATAAAACCTTCAATAGACAACCATGCCCTCACAGATAGGAAGAACTGTTTTTTGTTTGTTTTTTCTATAAAAATGTCAGCTTTGTATATTGAGTTTCCAGTGAGGTCTTGTAAACACCCCCTTAGTGGTGGCTGTACTGCCTCTGGCACTCCGGGCAGACAGAACAGCCTCCGTCTCCTGTCTGTGTCACATTGTTCCTTATTTCCAGTATTAGCCAGCTCCTGGACTAACTGTCGGGTTCTCTTTCTTCATTTTAGCTTCTCTAATAAGCTGGGAAAGGATGCTGGTGTGATCTAAATCTGCTTGAGCAGCCAAGAATGCCCCTTGTACTGTACACACCAGTGTATTTATTCTTCAGTACAGTAGAGAGATTGCTATTACCTTTGGCAAAGCGATGTTGCCTCCACACTTAGGAGCGAAATTGCCCTGAATAGTGTGATCTGTTATTTTGACGACTTCTGCAGCAGCACCTAGCAACCCTCTTATGTTGTCACTGGCTTTTCACACTGTCCAGTCGTTGGAAGAGAAGACTCTTTCTGTGCCGTTTTGTAATTAATCCTCAAGGTTGATGTGGAGCTTTATATGGTCACTCTGCCTGGGATTCATACCCATGTTGGTTCTATACTGCTACATCCAAGTTATGTGGCTGCATTGTGTGGATTCCAAATGGATTCCATTGTCATTCATCTTCCATTGATGTTGATAAATCAGAAGTTTTCTACTTTTCGCTCTTGCAAGTCATTTATATAAACACATTGTGCGCACACACACACATGCACACAACCATACGGTATATGTTAAAGTATATGTGGCAGTGGCAAGGCAGAGCCCTGCATGTAAACCTTGCTGATTTAAATGTATTTATTTAAAAGAATGGTGGCTTATTGTTGTAGCATTATTATTTCAAATGCATTGGGTTATGTAGCATGGGTGATTTTTAATGTATTATTGTTTGGTTTAAATGTGGTCTGGCAAAGGCAGACCGCTCGTGAGAATGTGTGGTCGGCAGTTAATGATTATTAACAAAGTGGCTGTCGGCCATGCAAATTAAAACGCTTGTGCAGAATGTGCCTGGGCTCGATTTGAATCATTAATGAGCAATGGAGCTCTGCCCTCAAGACGGGTGTTCAAGGAGGAACGAGAGCGAGAGAGAACGAAAGTAAAATAAGTTAGTAATTGCTATGTGTGCTGGAAACACCAGATCAGGAATTAGAACCAGAATGCGTGTTTTTGTAAACCCTTAATTATTTTTAACAGATGGAGATTTCAATTTAGGTATACAATTGTATAAGGAACTTAAATTCTCCAATTTCTGTGTAAGCTACAATTATATAAAAAGTCAAATTAAGCTAATTAGTTCAATTAAGTAATTGAGAGCTTGGTTGGAACAAAAACCAGCAGGGCAGTCATCCCCCAGGAACAGGATTGAGAACCAATGTACTACATCATTTAATACAGGGCTGTCAAACTCGGCTCCTGGAGGGCCGCAGTGTCTTCTGGCTTTTGTTCCACCCGAGCTCTCAATTACTTACTTGATCTAATGATTTGATTAACTGGACACATTTAACACTTCTCTTCAGCCTCAAAATGTTTCATAGGTAGTGTACCTTGAATCAAGTGCATTTTTAAAACCATCAACTGTGTCAAATTCAACAAATTAGATGAATTGTGTTAATTGAGAGCTTAAGTTGAAATGGAAACCAGAAAACCCTGCGGCCCTCTGGGGGTGAAGTTTGACCCCCCTGGTTTAATATATTGGTAATAACTTTTAGAAAACAAAATCGAAAATGACATCGTGAACCACGGAAATTGTGAAAAAGCAACACAATATTAGAAGACAGAACGACCTCGCAGTAGCAGCCAGTGACAGCATTATGATTTGTGTGATTTATGTAAAGGATGCATGATGGTTTGATCATGGAGACGGGTTGTAATTTCAATTTATCCTACTTGAAAATGAATGCAGATTGTTTAAAACTAAGCCTTTTTAATACTTCGTCAGTTTCACTGAAGATACTAACCAATTTGATTTAATTTGAATTGAAGCAAGTGAAGCTTTGCTTGAGACTTCTAGAGCCGTCTGTTTGAAATATGGAAAACGTATACTCTTTGGAACACCCATATCCTCTTTTTTTGTATGTTTAATCAAATAAATTATATTGCCACAGATGTTGCAGTGGTAGTATAACTAAGAAAAAAAAAAAAAGAATTAGAAGGGGCGTTTCTGTGGTTAGCCTTAAAGGTCTGGACTCCCATTATCTCCCCAGTGCTGAAAGTTGTGTAAAGTTTTATATATATATATAAAAAATCATTTTGCCAGCACTTCAAACAGAGGAAGATGGACTGCCCTCTTGAGCGTTGTTTAATGTCCCCTTTTCAGTCTGGTTTCTGTTTTAACGTGGTTTGTCTCCTGGAATTATTTCAACCATATTTGTTTGTCTTCTTTACCCGCAATCATTCCTCTTGTGAATTTAAAAATCGGTGACACTCGTCAAGTGGGAGTGCCTCCATCCTGACCTGAACACCTCCTACCATTCAATCAAGAACAGTGACTTACACTTCATTCAGTGGAAGAACTATTACAATACTGTCACTCCCTTTACTGCTTAGGTACCCAGGCGATTTTTGAGACCCCATTGCTAACATGTTTCATAAGTTATAGAAGCTGCCCTTTGATATTTAAAATCGGCTGGTCACTTGGAAAGGCTTGACTGTTTTGAGCCTGGTACACATTGCTCTGCCTCGGCTCCCTCTGGAATTGCCGTCTGCAGTCTGAAATACACTGTACCTCTCCGCATTCCAGGGACCTGGTTATCGACCGTAACCTGAAAAACATTAGCAACCAGAACAAACTGAGATTGAGAGTCCTCTATTAGTATAGTACAGCGGCATCCTAACCATTGCTGCTAAAGAAGGAACTATGGCTGGAGGTATTGCCTTACACTGAAGGGCACCCTTGTAACACAGTAGCTCATTTGCAAATGTTTCGGTGATCCATCTAATCTGGAGCTGATTTTTTTGCTTTGTTTAACAGCGTTTTTGATGTGATTTATCATTGCCAACATATCCGGGCATACAGTAAGAAGTCACTAAAAGGTTGCCTGGCTTCAATTGGCCAGGTCACTCCTCATTACTGGTGATATGTGTGAAATGTAACTGCTGTACCCCTGCAAAGGGAAAAATAATTTTCCACAGTTCTGTGATTCCCTGCCCATACAGAAAAGCAATAAGTGTGCCAAAAGGAGGAGACTGCCTGGAAAAAGCCTGGGGCTGCTAAGTTTTACCAGGAGTGGGGTTTTTAGATGAGGGAGGAATGTCGGTTTCCGCAATATGTTTTAGTAATAGCTTGTAAAACTCCTCCATTCAAAGCGTTCACCTTTACAGCTCATAGAGGTCACTTCACTACAAATTTTATTATTCACAGTGTTTCCAAATTTTGATGCATTTTATTACCAACTTTCCTGGAAACCTCATATCCTCTTTATCACAGCACTTGGTGAAACAAACAGCTAGCTTTTTCTAACCGTAAAGGCTTTAATTTAACACATATTTGCACACAGCACGTAATTTGGAGCCCTGTTCACAATTCATATCTTTAATCAGCACTGGCGTAATGGGGGTTACACGTATTGAATATACAGCTTTTTAAAGTTTCAGTTCAGTTTCCGATGGTCGTGAACCTTACTTTTTTTTTGTTTTTTTTTATTTTTTGGAATTCTTTTAAATGAAATAATGATCATTTGTTTTCATTTCAAGCGCAGAAACGGAAAATTCGTGTGGTAAACAAGTAAAGTTTATTCTTGCTGACAAATCAGATTGTTTTCGGAAATCATTTAATATCTATATATATATATATATATATATATATATATATATCTATATATATATACTGTCTACTGTTTACATAAGGTGACCAGATGTCCCACTTTTGGAACACTGGTCCCAGTGCCCCCAGAACTTTGCTTGGGATGCTGATTTTATCCCCCCTTTTTCCCCCTAGAGCATCTACATGCCGGTAACATAATATTGTATTTTCATGCAGGCTGCTCTGTTACTACTATATCTAACTACAGTGACGCTTGATGTGACTAAAAGGAAGGTTGGATGACAAGTAGCATTAAAAACCGTCTGTACAACAAATCATCTGGCGAATTACTGAACAGACAACGTTTATATTTACAACCAGTCGCAGAGAATTGTGGGTGGGCTTATCCACTGAATGTTACTAAAATTAACTGGCGTCTATCCTCGTCTGAATCATCACTCTCGCTGCCTGAAGAGGTTAGACTACTGTAGTCTAACAATAACGGCTCATACAGGTACCATTGTATTGTGTTGGAATTATTCTCTTCGTCCATGATATTTGTGTATCTGTGTGCAAACAACTGCTTACTATGTAGCTATAGGCGACAATTGCGGAAATCAAAGCTGTCATGTCGCATCACCGTGCATTCAAGCTTGTCATGGTTTGAACACTTTGTGCAACCAAACCGGAAGTAACAAGCACACGTTCGTTGTCGACTAGGCACAACTATTCACAGCTGTTTGGTTAAATACTATTCTACGTTCAACAAAAACCAAACTTAATGTGACATAAGTTTCCATACAAGATAAACCCTTATGAGGATTCTACATATTTTCACAATGTGTCTTTATATAAAATTGCTAAAATTAACTGTAAACAGTTGATACAAACGTTTTAGTGGTCAAATTTCTGATTTATACAAAAATAAGAACGGTGGAATATGCTCTCAATTTCGTCTTTATTTCCAACAACAAAGGTTTAAAACTGTTTCAGTACTCGCTAGTTTTGACCACAAATATTCAAAGTTTCTCGCGTGTACAAAACGTTTCTTATGTGAAGCACTTCTTGTCCTGACTGCAGGCTGCAGAAACTGAAATAGAACAAATATACAGAACAAATAGCATGTCATATTAAATGCTAAGAAATTCAATATTTTGAAAAAAAAAAAAGTCCAAAGACCTTTTATAGCTCCCCTAAAAAATAAAAAAAATAAATAATTTTTTTTTTTTTTTTTTTTTTTTTTTTTTTTTAAAAAAGGGGGGGGGGGGGGGGGTGTTGGGGGGGGTGGCTTTTTTTTAGTTTTATTTTTTTCTTTTTTTTTTGTTTTTTTCGTTTTTTTTTTATATTTTTTTATTTTTATTTTTTTTAAATTTTTTTTTGTTCAAAGAAAATAAATATACCCCTAAAGTGACATCATTTGATCAGAAAAGGAATATCATTTAATGTATTACACCTTGATCCATGTCTCAGCCTATACTATTGACTCAAAAATAAACTCCAGTAAATCCCCCGTAACAAAAAATATGAAAAAAAATACAAAAAAACTCATGACTAGCGTCCGGAGTCTGGATATGACCTAATGGAGTTGCTTTACCAGGAGTTACAAAATAGGAACAGCAGTATGTTCTGAGTCAAATACGCAGTTAACTCCTGCTAATTTAACAGGTTCCTTTCCACTTAAGTTGACCCGTCTTATCCGTACAGCGTGTAAAGGAAGATTGTGCAGGAACGTCTGGTTATTAGGTTCTAACACGCAACCTGTATAAATTAGTACGTCAAGCACAAACTGATTTCCAGAAATGTCCCAATACCCTGCAAACGACAAAGATACAATGTCCGTAACAGAAAGTCCCGCAGTTTTAAAAAATTTTATTTGTCTTAAAAAAAAAAGGTTCTGATAGATTTGTCAACTGTCCCACCCCTATAAAACCTCCCCCATTGTATTTGTAATAACTATATTTTGTGTATAAATTAGAGATTACAAAGTTAAAAAACTTTTTAAATTATGAATATTGAGATATGTCATGTTTTCATGCAGGAAGGTCCTGGTTTGCAGATTGGACACAGGCGGCTAGCATAGAGAGAGAGCCAGATGGAAAGTGGAACTCCAAAGAGTGAAGATGCAGTTTCTTAGGCAGAAAAGAGACTAGATTTGCAGCCGTAATCAGCAATAAAACAAAATCTCGAAATTTGATATTATTGAATTGCTACTGTGTAATGTAATGACTATACTTGTTGTGTAGAAATGAAATTACAAAGACAATAAGATCATTTATTCACAAAAAAAAAGTTTTTGAAAGTAGAAGATTCCACTCTGAATATCACCATGAGTCTCTGCATTCACTTTCAATATGATATTAGATCAAACATTGCCAAAGTGAAAATAAAAACCCTAGAGCTTCCCCGTAGCTTGGAAGTTATTCACAATATTTCCATACTGTCCCAGTTTTAGAACTTAAAAATCTGGTCACCTTAGGTTTGCAGCCACCTAAAATTCCTGGACTAAAACATCATTTTGGTTTTTAATATTTTTGAAAGCTGAAACCCATCTGGTAAAGGAATTAAAGACCCATGCTCTTCACCTTGTCTCCCAGTTTTAGACTGAATCCCTTCACTGCTCTCTTCTATGTATGTTGGGCATGAAATTAAAGTTTCAGTAGTACTCTAGTGACTAGCTGTATATATAACCTACAATTTTATTTTATTGTTCTTCAGCTGGACACATCCAATTCAGGACCATCAGGTGCTATAACATATTTCCCTAGATGACATAAAATTTGCTGCCAAGAGTTGTTATGGTTGAAACACACAGCAGGATGATTTGGCAACAAATACATGTGTCTGTAGATTCAGTGTTTATTCCCTCAAGTGAAAAAGGGGCTTCATAACAAGATTTTGCACGCTTTACTAGTTTTTAACCCCTGTTCCTAACACTATATATACCATATGTTTTTAATAATCTTGAACATAGACTTTTATACTGTATAGGTTGCCTTTCACCAGTGAATGCAGAACACAACCATATACCTTCTACTTGGTACTGTCCTGAACTTTTCATGTCTTTTGTTCACGATAGTTCATGTCAAGTACTGTCCATCACTGAGTATACCTTTCGTACCTTCAAGGTCTGGGTTATACTGTAACCCCTCTAGCGTAGCTATCTGTCTTGGTTTGTATCGCCTAAACTAAGTAATGAGGTGTTCTGTAAATCTAACCAAAGCTGCATGTTCCTAATTAAGATTGCTGTAAAGTAAATAGTATATAAGTGAAAATGGCCAGCACAGATACATATCTGACTCAGCTACCCTGATCATGTCCCAATCTGTGTTAAAAATGTACTGCAATTATAGATCAGGAAGGAGTGTCTTCCCTTTGTTTTTTATACAGAGACGCTCTCTTAAGAGCTCAGCTAGAGTACATTGATTAACGTTGTGTCCTCTTTGAGATTGGCATGGGTGTGAGGGGGTAGAACAGGCAGATACAAGGCTTTGAGACGACTAAGGGTTCAGCACTTGGTAAAGTCACAATTCATCCTTGACTATAAACACTACTGAAAACACGTCAAGCAGACAAAGGTTTAGTTATACCACAAAGACACAAAAATCCAGGAATAACATTGATTTATTATTATTTTTGTTATTAATGGCTTTACTATAGAAGAAAGAACCATTACATTTTATATTAATCACATTAACATTCATAGGCAGTAGATTTTTCTTATATTCCTGGAGAACTAGATATCCTTTCTTGTATGACAGAAATTGAAAAGTATATTGTGAAAAAACAATGCGCTAATCTGCTTTTGTTTCAGTTGCTCCCCCAGTGGTAGAGTCATACATGATGGTTAATTATCGAACTGCGCTAAGAGATCATTTGAAATGCACAATGTATGACTCTCCCTTTTCCTAGCTATAAAAGTCTTTCGATGAGATAATAGCCTGTGGCTTTTATTGGTAAGAAAAGATGACTTCTTGTCAAATAAATAAATTGACAGGTTGCCTTGGGGAGGGCACTCTGCTTGAGTTCCATTGCCTCCGTTTTTAGTAAATGTGAAATATTGTTGCGGTTAATGCAATTGTAATATCTGAAACACATGTTATAGGAATCATACTTGTGACAATGTTAAAAATGAGGATTTACTTACTGATCAATAACCTAGTAGGGTTTCTTTGAAATACTGGTGCAGAATGCCAATTCATTTCCCTGCTGATAATTTTTGCATACTGCACAGTTTTTCATTTTCACATGCTTAACTGGACCAGCGAGGAAAAGTTTTTAACGAAACTGAATTCTCTCCAGGTAGAATGGAAAAAAAAAAATCTCACAAAAGTGGTCCCTCTTGCAACTATAAATTATTGAAAGGATTCTCACACAAATGGTCAAATTTGAAACGCCAACTTTATTGCCTGGTCTGTGTCCAGCGTTTTGCAATGACACACTATATCCTGTAATATACATTCCAAATGTGTGGGTTTTTTTTAATGTCGGACTTCTTTTTGTAGATGTGGACATCCTCCAAAGGCTGGGCCTTGCAGGAAAGAAAGCACAAACGCCTTCAGCAGCGTCCCGTTCGGTTCCTCAGGGAGTCATTCCTTTCAAATCTGGCGTCATCTTCACCCAGCGGGCGCGGATCGAGGCGCCCGTCACCGCAGTCATTCCAGCTGCTTTCGGCACGAACTTTGCTTTGATACTGAGCCTTTGCTCCCATCGTATTAACAATGCTTTTTTATTTACTGTTAAAACTAAAAAGAAGAAACTGCAGCTGGGGGTGCAGTTTATACCTGGTAAAATTATAGTATATTTAGGTCATAAGAAATCTGTATATTTTGATTATGACGTTCACGATGGCCAGTGGCACAATTTGGCCATTGACATCAGAGGCCAAAAGGTCACTTTATATACTTCTTGTGGGAAGCAACGTGTACATGCAGATTTGCATTTTAAAAAAGAAGAGACTCTAGATCCTGAAGGATCTTTCCTGTTAGGGAAAATGAACCAGCATTCTGTTCAATTTGAAGGCGCCATTTGCCAGTTTGATATTTATCCTTCGGCCAAGGCAGCTCATAATTATTGTAAGTACATTAAAAAACAGTGCAGGCAGGCGGATACCTATCGGCCTAACCTCCTTCCTCTCATTCCCTTGATAACTAGAGATCCAAATGTTACTGTTACCTTCAACACCCATCTATCCCAAACTGAGATAACCAAAAAGGGTTTAAATGTTACCCTCCCTTTAGAAAATACTGGGACTCCTTTTAGATTGCTAACACAAACTAATAATTTGACAGCACCCTCCACTGCACAGGATTTTTTACCAACCCCACATCCCGGGACTAATGCTCCACCCCTACAAGCTACTGCCCCAACTATAACTTTAAGGACACTACAAAACTCCCAACAAGCCAGGATCCAAACCGTCACAATGCCTCTCAGGATCAGTAGTGATTCCTCTAAATTGGTTCCCGTAAAAACTCCCGGTGCAGCACCAAAGCAAGTTTCCCGAATGGGGCAAGACCTTCCCAGTAAGACCACCACGGGACCAGACGGCAAAAAGAAACCAAAAAGCGTTGGCGCTGCCACGCCTGCCGCACCGAAACCAACGAAAAAGAAACTGGAACTCCAAACCCTCGCGTCAGGATCAGACAGACTGGCAGAACTCCCAAAGAAACAGCCTCCGCTGAAAAAGAAACCTGAGCCGAAAGTGACGACTCCACGCTACCAAACCAAACCCACCACCTCCTTTGTGCCCTTCACTCCCGCTGCCACAGACGGCTTCCAAACCTACAACTTGGACCCGACTCTGTACTCTCTTCTGACTGGACCTCCGGGGCTGAAAGGGGAACCAGGACCACCGGTAAGCAAGCTTCTTTTTCTTTTAAAATTAAAAAATATGTCAAGTAATCAGACTAATGGAGGGTGTTACTGTAGTAGGTTAGTTGATTTTCTGGATAATTGACCCCCACAGGGCACAATTCAGGACTGAAACTACTGCCTGTTTTGCCTGGATTTAAAATAAGAACTGTCCTTTTACTAGGATAGGTGATTATTGGTGCGGATTTGGATAATAGATCCAATAGTCCGCTCTGTAGATAGTGTTGGTCTGTGGTGTTCCCCCGTCCCAATATGCTCTGCCACCCTACTCTGTTTTACTTTTAATATGCAAAATGTTGAAGTTCAATAGACAAGTGTGGTTATATTAAGTGAATGCTACAGAACAAAGGCTATGCTTTCCCATTCAATATTCAGTCATGCTTTATTTTAAGGCCTGTTTTTTTGTTTATTAACAGTTAGCAAACGGCTAGTAAACATGTTAATCTACATTATGTATGTTCTGTTAACTGTTAGTTAATAATATACAATAATAGGCCTGGATGATCACTGCAAACACCAGAGCCCTATGATTAGTCAAACACCAGAGCCCTATCATCAGACAAACACCAGAGCCCTATGGGTGATCAATGCCCAGTCGATCATATGCTTGAAATTGATTCAAATCGTTACTGTAGTAATGTTTAGCAAATTAAGCCAGGTTTTTTATTAACCTTAACCCCTAGCTAAAAATTAGCAATGTTTGTTAACAGTTAATAAACTAAAAAATTGGCCCTTAAAATAAAGCATGACCAGGGGGCTCCTGAGTGGCGCATCCAGTAAAGGTCCTCAGCGTGGAGTGCAGGATGCGCCCTATAGCCTGGAGGTCATCGGTTCAAATCCAGGCTATTCCACTGCCGATCGTGGACAGGAGCTCCCAGGGGGCAGCACACAATTGGCCGAGCGCCAGTCCAATCCCGAATCGAGTAACACGCCTTTCGCTGGGGACATGGGTATGAACTGGAGCATCTTATTGACGAGAAACCCCCTGTAGGTTGTGACATCGAGACGGACCACTTCCGTCCTCCCACCACTGTCCGTATTGTCTGCGACTTGTCTTTTCTCAACAGAGTGGAAAGAAAGCGGTCAGCTTGACACATGTTTCAGAGGACAGCATGTGTTGTTCTTCACCGCTCCTGAGTCAGCGCAGGCATGGTAGCAATGAGCTGACCCTAAAAAAAAAAAAATAATAATAATTGGATAGTTCAAATTGGGAAAAATGAATTGGCAACTACTAAATTTAAAATAAATTAAAAATAAAATAAAACATGACAAAATATTCTAAAGTATTCAGTCGGGATGAGTGCTATTTTAAAATGGGCTTCATCAGATTCTGTTTTTGACCCCATAACACATACGGTAGAATCCACACAGACATGTTGTGGAACAGAACAGCATAAAAAGATAATGTACAGCATTGTTTCACTAGCTGGTATATTTAATTTTTAAAAGGTTTCTCCGATTGCAAAGACACAGACTAGTTGGCATGCTAAGTATTATAGTATTACCATGTTCATGTCTAATAATCCATTGTAGTACCGGTAATTGAATAACTTGCCAAAATGTAATTATTTTCGTTTTTACTTAAGGCATTTGCAGCTGAATTAGTAACTGAGTTTTACCCCAGAATTCCATTTTTTACCTCGCTCTCTGAAATATTTCCCTACATGTCGTAACTGTGTAAGCTCTTGTGCTGCCTGTGTGAGGGCCTTACACTTAAATGTCAGATTTCTTTTCCATGAGAGAATGAAAGCAGGGGAATAATGCAGCACTTTGAAAGCAAGGTCAAGGGTCAAGATGAATAAAGGAGCAGCAAACATTTAACCATTTAACTTCCAACTGTCAAAATAGGGTTAAGATAAAAACAAAGGCCACTTTTCTTTTGAAGCGAGCAATTCTATTTTCATTAAGAGGCGAAGAAATCTCTGAAAACCGAACCAAGAATTACAGGTTGTTATTAATCGAAGACGAAAGACATCATTTTCAAAGATGACTATGAAACCAAATGCATGTTTTCAAATAGTTTGAAAATAAAGTTTGGATTGTTTAAATTCCTACATGCCTACACAGCTTACCGGTTCATAGCGCTAAATTAATTACTTTGTAATGACAGACGATCTGTGTGTCCATGGTATTGACTGAGTAGCTTTACATTAGATACTCACAATAGGAAAGCACTGTTTTGAAAGTATGGGAACACATTTTAACAAGCATTTTGAAGCTATCCAGGCCAGGCCACATTTCTACAATCTACTGCAGTTACATGATAATGGAGACTTTTGTCAGCTTGCTCATTTATTATAGCTTGTCCTCCTCTTCAAAACATTTAAAAGGAACCGTGCTGTTTCATATATTTTAAGGTTATTTTTTTCTATTATTAACAGAAGAGTAGACGAAATTTGAAATTCAGAAATGTTGGATCACAAAAATTTACTTTTTGTTTAAAAAAAACTATAATATATATTTTTATGCACGGAACTTAACAAAAAATGTGTACGAATTTGTTTAAACCAATAACTTGAATTATTGTCTAGGTTGTGTTTCATGAAATAATACAAAGAAGAAAATAAAAAAAGGTGTTAGACAGCTGTATGTTGTGTTTTGAGTTGAATCCTTTTTTGCTCCACTGCATATATGTAGATGTAAACATTTTATTTTATTTTTCTGTAGATCCTGTATCACCAGCAAGCAAGGTACAGTCTTGTTCAACAGCCCCATTATTTTGCCACTCCTGTATTAGGTGGATGTGACTGGGGCCGTTCTAGCCACCGTTCCAAAAGGGACCATTAACCCTTGTTCTAAGATGGTTTAAAAGGTTTTTTTAATTGTTGAGGTGTGTGCTATACTAAGCTGTAACACACTTCTAAGCTTGTTGTGTGTAGATCCCTCTATTTAAATATCCAAGCGTAGTTATTTTCTTCATCTGTAATTAGGAACGCCAATCGGAACCTAGCATCCTCCCAGATTGTAGTGTGGTTTTGTGGAAATGGAAGAGAAGCATGTCCCCACCTGTAATTAACACAGCCCAAACCACAATGTTTTTAAATGGAAGGTTGCTGTGGGTCTAGTACAGATACAGTGGGCGGATGAAGGCATACAATTTACACAGACAATAACTTAAACATGATTCATTTGGCAGCATAAATGTGCTGGATGAAAATGCTGTAAAATGTACCAGCTCTGTAACTACTTTTCCATACAACTGAATAAAAAATAGGGAATTAAAAAAGGTGGTGTTAAAGTTAAAAAGACAGTATTTGGGTAGATGCAGAATTGCAGCCACGTCACTCCTGCCTGGTCAGAGAAAGCAGAATAGAAGCACAGTATAAAGACTGACCTCCACTTTAACTTTACCTGCAGGTCATGTCTGTTTGTTACTGTCTTTCTGTTAAACATTCCAGTTTCCTGTCCTTTTACAACCATGACCACACCAGAAAACCAAGCAGATGGGTCTCAGCCTGGCTTTCCAGGATAAATATTCAGCATAAATAAACAAGCAGTGGGCTAATCTCCCCTGAAGTACAAGGCCTGACTTCCTTAGGGCTGGATGGAGGGTATCTGTAACCTCTTCAATAGGGTTGATTCTTCCACTGATGATGTGTGGCTGTGAAATGTCCCATGTACTGTAGCTTTCTGGAATGAGGCAGTGGGAAAAGTATGAGTATCTTCAGGTTGAATATCTCAGTTGTGTCTTCAAACAGAAAGGGTTTTTTCATTGTAACATATTTTAAACAGCACCTCATTGGTGCGTTGCTGTTTTCTATCATTCACCCCTGCTATCATTCACCCCTTAAGTTGCACAAGGAATGAAGTGGTTGTTCAAACAATTTCTTCCTAAAAAACACTTGAGAGGGACTCAAGTGTCACGCGGAAACTGCCAGTAAATTTTAAACACTGTTTCGTGCATCCAGTTGCAAACATATGGTTAGCATTTTATTTGTGGGACATGTATGTCTCTTGTACCCTTTAAGGGTTAAATGACATCTCATACACTTTTGAAGGGCCTAGCGCTTTCTTTGTTGAATGTAGCATAGAATGAAAAAAAAAAAAAAAAAAAAAAAAAAGATTGACAGTGAGTGCTTCCATGGGACTATTTAAAAAAAAAAAAAAAAAAAAAACATTAAGGTCCCACTCAAAGAGAAGAAAGAAACGACAGTAAATTATTTTTTGAGTGTCCTCATAAAAATTCAAGTTAAAAGGGTCGTGGTTGGATTTCTGTCACTTGTTACAATGGTTGCTTGTGGGAACTCCTAGTCTGAATAGAACGTTCTGGATGGCTATTCGCTGATCCACCAATTAAAAGCAATGGGATATCTGATCACCTCGACTGCAGTTCCTTTTCACTTGTGAGGTTTAAAAAAAAAAAAAATCAACCAAATCATCTATTTATTTGTATCATGCATCAAACAGATGGAAATTAGTATTTTACAAAGATAAAAAGGCAATAAAAGCAGGACTTTAGTATTACTTATCAAATAAATTACAGAGATTTGCCATTTGAAAACAGTTGTTGGGATCTGGAGTTAATGACTGACCAGTTGTGATACAGGTTTACCCCTAACTTCAACAATCCTAGATTATAAGGAAAAACCGAAAGAAACAGTCAAGTGGACACACAAACCTTTCCTAGTGATGTTGGTTCCAGCAGCTTTTATTGTGTAAATGCTAAACTGGTGAAATTATAAACAATGAATTCAGAGGCAAAAGTAGTCATGTTTTGCCTTTGCTAGATAAATCATAGGTCGGCTTGCTACTATTATTCGATATATATTGCCAAATCAACGATTTAATATCGATGTTTATTTTAGAAAGAATTTACCGGGGTTTTTTTTTTTTTTTTTTTATCGTTTTTTTCAATGAAAGCTGAGAATGGGAGAACTCGACCTTTATGCTTTAAGAAAACCCAGACTCTTTATTTCCATTTTGAAGAATGCAAATTTCAGAATTACACGAGCTAATCAAATCACGTGAAAGTCACCTAAAAGCTTCTATATTCACAGCGTTTTAAGTCAAAACACCTTATCTGCAGACATGTTTTGCCCAGTTTGGAGCTCATCAGTGCAGCGCAACTGCACTTTAACATCTGAAAAGCTTAGGAGACTAAGTTTTAAAAAAAAAAAAAAAAAAAAAAAGTAGCTTTCGAGTTAAGGGGGATGAAAGCAATGAATAGAAAACAATGGGTAATCGGGAAATATGCAAATTTCAGCATTACAGATCCAATCAAATGGCGTGAAAGTCGCCTAAAGGCTTCTACATTCACAGCGTTTAATATATTTAAATACTGTGGTTTTAGACCGAGCTGCTACTTTCATAACATACACACAGCTTCACAGCTCCCCTAAACACTCACGAAAATACCTTAATACATTTACACAACAGCACGCAAAACCCTCGCCTTCACCAACATTCATTCTCACCATCATTCCAAAAAACAACAGTGATCACCCTATTTATATTCCTCTGGCTGGAGCCTTAAGTAATCATTAATCATGTATTCAATTCACAGCTCCAGCCACATTCCCATGTGTTTTGACAGGGAGGAATTTAACCCCCTTCCCTGACAGCCCAGTATTCGCCCTGCCACACTGCCACAGATTATTTTGCTGGACAGTGAATCCCTTTCCAGTTAGAACACCTGTTTTACTGACACTGTTGGCCAGGTGAGTGTCACAGAGTAACACTTCTGAAAGTACACTCACTCCAGCAAAGGGAGGATAGAGGGACTCCAGTACTTCTGGACCAATGTGAGGAGTGATCCTGGCTTTAAATCCCAGCTCGGCCACGTTGTTACTTGACCTCTTTGTCCCAGGCCACCCAGCTGTAAAACTGCAGAAATATGAGGCCTGCCAGAAGCAAGATGCTGCATTTCAACTGTCATTTAAATGTAAATAATGCACTGTGAATCTCTGTTGTGGCCACCAAGGGGAATAGAGAGCTGGTCACAGAGTGAGAGCTTCACACTCTCTCCAAATTAAAAGAGACTGACAGCAGGTTGTCTCAATGTGAGCTGGTCACAAGAGTCTGTAGTATTTAGCTGTATAAAGATTAGTGAGCCAACAATAGGAGGGAAACGCTGGCCTTTTTTTCTGTGCCATTTATTATGGCTGCTCAAGGTCCATAGATCAATTGTGATTGGTGACTTTGTCATGAAGCATGATAAGAAGCACACAGTCGCTAATCCATTAATTCCTGAAATTTGTGTTTATAGCGCTGCCATAGCTAGACTGGTTACAATGGAAAAATCGTTTGAATTTAATCCAGGCCAAAATGGTTTTTGAATGCTGTATGTGCAGGCGGTTTGAATAGTGAAATCAAATAGTCTGTTACTGTGTCATAAACACAACCCTCGTCACCAAACTTGTACAGTAGGTTTTGCAGTGTTCAGAATGAATGTTCTAAAACTTGGTAAAGTTGTCTCTTTCCTGACTTATCTTGCTTTTAATGTGTGGTTGTGTGGGAACAGGCATGCTAAATAGATCAAGTCTGCAGCCTGCCTGATGCCAGACCCATGCAAATGTAAACCAGAAAACAGAAATCTTATGTCCGAAATGCAAATGTACACATTTTTTTAAAATGTTCTATTTAATGTGAGTTTCTGTGATTAAGCAAAGAAGTCAATGTGAAATCTACAGTTTGAAAAATTCATCAAAAACTGAAAAGTCAGTCATTACTGAATTCATTCGATTGCAGTATTTTAACAGTTTCTCACTGACGTATTGGTAGATGACATGTTGAATACAACTCTTTATTATAGTCTTCATTATAATCCTTAAGTGCAGTTTAAGTGACCCTGAACAGCTGTAGACTGATGCAGCTTTTTTTTTAGTTTTGATCGTTTTTAAGAAAGTGAAGAGTTAGCAAGTTGAAATTGAGCAAAGGTTGTAATTTTAAGATCTAAAATCGGTTCTGGCACATCCTTAGTATGCGTTTTGCTTATAAAAAGGGCAGAACTTGGTGTTTCTTATCCTCTGCAGAGGTTCCTGTTTTAGGAGAATCTGCTGGATAGCCATCTGGCAAGTGTGTGAGTGTACACAATTCTCTTTAACCATGGGGCTGTGGGCCCCAAAAAGTCATGGAAGGTATTTTAGGGCACACTGCAGTACAGATAAGCTAACTGAATCCGTAAATGGGCCTTTCTGTCTTTTTAAAAATACTTAAATTTTCAACATGTAAACCGGAGTGTACGATGGCATCATAACCAGCCTCACTCCGAAAGAATAATCTCCAATAAAGATGTGTGCTCAGATCACTTTGAATGGGTTTGTTCATTGGAATGCCTTGCATGTTGGTGTCATTGGGTAAGAGAGGCCAGTGGGTTTAAAGTGTGGTGTGTTGAACAGTGACAGCAGTCTTATTTATTTTTTTCTGCTTCTGAATTGCTAGTACATTAAAGAAGATTATTTTGGGAGTCTCCTCCTTTTTTCTCACACCATCATGTGTGTGTGTGTTAAACTTGTACGTAGAAAAGACAGCCCAAGAACTTGTTTGGTGCAGTGGCATGGTAGGAACTTAGGTTAACCATTGTCTCTTTTTTTTTTAATTGGGTTTGGAGGACACCAGGGGCAGTTCACTGCACTTCTGTGTCTCCTTGCCTCCACTCCGGCTCTCACCTGCCTGTCTCCCTGCTTCAGTGCGGGAACAACATGTAACAATGCCACAGTGACACATTGATTATCTCTGTTGTAACAATGCCACAATGACACATTAATTATCTCTGTTGTAACAATGCCACAATGACACATTAATTATCTCTGTTGTAACAATGCCACAATGACACATTCATTATCTCTGTTGTAACAATACCACAATGACACATTCATTAATTCTGTTGTTTTTTTCTTATTCTTAGGGACTCTCCGGACCGCCGGGAAAACCAGGACTGTCAGGAAAGAGGGGGCCACGGGTGAGTTTGTTGTGCTTATTTCATTTACCCAGGAAAATCTCCTCCTGGAGACAAGCGTAATCTTCAATGAGTGGGAGTGCATGGCTGGCCAGCAGCAAATGCGTCCCTTCCAAGAGTATCCTTTTAAAATAACAACATTAACTGTACAAAGATATATTAAATGATTTAAAAGACTCTGTGTAAAGCCCACAAGATAACATCAGGGTTGACTATGAAACGGTCAGGTAATTTTTCATTTTGTTACAATGCATTAAACTCCTGTTTGCGATGTTGATCAAACTCCAGCCATAGAAGTAACTGAAACATTGGCTCTGGTGTAATCAACATTCACATGCTGCTGGCCCTTCACCTTCTCCCGCAGCTCTGTCTAGCAAAGACAGCATGGCAGTAGATGGGAGTCAAGCTCAGGTGTTCTACCACGAAGCGGTTACCTGTCAGCTTGCAGGTAATGCCGGTATCTTGTCTACAACTAAACTGTTATTCCAAAAGGTGCCACCCTGTCAGTCACAGACACAGAACTTGGATTTAATCCTAGATTTCCTGGCTCTCAGTCCATCACTCTAACCACTGAACCAAACCCAATGAAAGAGTAAAGGGTTACACCCAGACCCGTACATACGCCAGCACCATCTGCTGCAAGATTTCAATATGCAACAGCGGAGTGAAAAATACCCGCAACTCACTGGCATTCAAATAGTAGGCAGGAGTATAACATGAGGTCTTTATTAAAGACCGATGCTGACAAGACACCAGTTGTTCATTATAATTAGGGCTTCTGTTTTTCGGTTTTTATTAATTGTATTTTTCAGTGCTTATTTTTAGCTATTTTTCGAGTTTTATGTAAATTTTTTTTTTTTTTTTTTTTGTTTTTCAGGGCTTTCGTTTTTGATATAAGTATGAAATTAATGTTTTTGGTTACTTTCCAAAATGCTTGAGCGTTTTTTTTTGTTTTTTTTTTTAAATATCTTTTAAGATGATGATAATATTATCATTGACACTACTTGCACACTTAAGTTGTACCTTCTTTCCTTTGCTGTCTTCCACAACGAAATCCCTCTGGTCACGTGCATATTCTTCTGGGGTTTTTGTGTGTAGGCATTTTTTTTACATTTCGCAACAATTCTGTTTTAAATCCTCGTTATCTTAACTGTAATACAGCTTTAAATCCTGATAACAAGCCTCCGTCGATTGTAATCTCGTTTTAAATCTTGCAAGCAGAGTCTCCAGTAGAAATGTAGGAATGTTCTGTCACTGAGTAGTTGGGGTGGGTTTAAAGTACTGAGTGAATCAGTGATAGATACACGTCAGGAAGGCAGCACATTACCCAGCAGCACTGGGAAATATATTTATTATTATTGTTGTAGTAGATTTTATTTTTTTAAATGGGAAAAGTCAACATGAATTGATTAACCATTTCCACAGTTTTTACCGGTGTTCATTGGCTGTCCACCAATAATTTTTTTTTGTATCGGGGGTGTTTTATCGGTTAAAAATGCAAATCAGAAGCGCTAATTATAATGCACATAGAAAGTGTATGTGGGGTCATACAGTATTACCTGTAACACGAGTAAATTCAAGTGGAAACCCAAGTATATCTATCAGGGTAGTAACATGTAATGGATTTAATCCCGCGTCAAAGTGGGAAACAAAAATCAACCGCAAACAATTAAGGGAAGTAGTTTGTTAAAGCCGAGGTAATTACAAAAAAATGAAATGACAGGTATTGTTTATGCTGGATGACCCAATCAAGTTTAGACATGCTTTTCCTGTGATGCTTTACCAATAACTTCAAAACAAAGTTCTGAGGCAAAACATTGCACTGAAGAAAGCACTAACCGAAACGTTTGTCTATGTGGTGCTCCTGCTTTAAGAACTGTGGAGACTATAAAAGCACTGGCAGGGTCAAGGTGATCTCCTGAAGTCCCGTTTAAAAGTCTCTAATTATTTTGTTGGTACAGTAAGGCCACTGCCTTGGACATAGCACTTGCTGCTCTTCCTTTAGCACTGTATTCAAGTCTGTTACTCTCGATGAACGTAGCACTTTGATCTTGTTTAATATCAGCACAAGGGGATATGAAGTAGTATTTGAAAATAATCTCTGATAGATTGCTTTTAGTGCCATCTCTGGCTAAATCAGTATTAGCAACATGAAAAAGTGATCCTTTTAAATATGTGCCTGAAGGAGTTTATTGGTTTCCCATGGTGTTATTTCTGTATGAGAATTAGACCAGGATTCATACTCCTCCATAGTTTCTTATCTGCACTATTTAAAGCAAATCCATTATGAAAAAGATTTGCATTTTTGGAAGGAGTCGATACCAGTAATCCCTTTTAAAAATCCCCTGTGTAAGATTAGATTAACAGACTTATCTTTTACATATTGGAAAGTAATTTTGCCATTTTAAAAATATATATCCCCAAATCTGTACGGAGAAAAGCCGCACACCCCCCCCCCCCTTCTCAAACCTGTTTGCCACGACATCACTTTTTGAACTTGGTATGCTTTATGCTTGTTGCTGCTACTGCTTGCATCAGTAAGAGATTATACATGACATTTAAAAAGCTTTGCTAAGGTACATCTCAGGGATACAAATATAAGAGTTTTCATGTATTCTGATTTATTATACTGACAAGATTTTATTGTACATGGGCCTATCAGGTAGCAACCTTCAGAAACATGAAAAAGCATACATGCGTACCGCTTTTTAGACTATTTCTTGTTACGGTGCCTATAAAACTAAGTGGAAATGTTTAATGGAATATACCAGCACATGCTTTCCTTGGTGAAGCACCTACCAGCTCCCAAGCAGAAACGTCTGCTTAATCACAGGGCACAGACTGGACAAGAACCAGGGAAGCAAGCTGGCAAGTCAAAAACAGCAAGGCAAAGCACAAAATGCATGCTGCAGCCCCAAAAAAGCCTGCTTGACAAAAATAGTAGGATGTTTAGTGCAGAATAAACACAGAACAAGGAAGATCACACAGTGTATGTCACGCACAACAGACTGGACACCCACATTTAAAGAAGAATATTCCCCAGGAAGCAACCAACACAAGCCTGTATCAGAAGAGAATACTAAGACGCAGAGTAAATGAAGTACTCAAACGCTAGTCAATCATTCACAGGTGGTCAAACTCACATTAATTAATAATGCCAACACAATATTTTATTAAATGTTACATACCATATTTTAAAACCAGTATGGCCATCACAAAAGTGGCCCTGGTCCAAAATTATAGATTTCCAAAACACTCTTATCAAATGTTGATTTGTATGACTGCAGTTACCTTGGATATGTTTTATATGCAAAACGTGTCTGTACAAAAGGGCTCGGACGTCGGCCTGCACTGTTTGTTATTGGTAGGATTATTGGTGTGTTTCACACCCACAGAACCCTAGGGAAACCCCTTTGATAAATAGATCCCACACAAGCATCAGAAGGATTTAAGGTGGTATGGCTACACTGAAAAGTTAGTTCAACCAGTTGTGTGTGCCTAGAAAAAACGTACAAGAAGGTTTAAGAAATGTTCTTGTTTATCACCTACATAACGTTTGTATTGATGTCCAAGGCTACATGATCTATATTTAACATGGATGACCTACATTTTGTAGTTTTAGCAGAAACAAAACTAGATCATGTACAATGTAGATGAATAAAGGAAAATAAATGGACTCAATACCATGATGCCTGAAGGGCTAAATAGAAAGGAATAGTAGACATCAATATTAGTTACATCATTTTAATATTAGTTACATCATTTTAACTATGTTGGAAATGACATTGCAAGCACAATAGATTTAAATAGAAATAAGTGAGTGTAGTTACCATGGCAGCCTAGGTACCTCCACTTGTTTTTTTCAAATTCACTTTCCCTTGACCAAGTTATGTTATATCGGGAAGTTGACGCATTTGATTGAAGGCACATGCGCTGTGCATAACGTGTGATCGCTGCAGCCTGATTTAGTGTTTTCCTGTGAGGTGCGTTTTGCTTGGGTGACTCTCAATTAGAAGGGTGGAGCAAAGTGCTGGGAGATTACAAGCCTGGGCTGCTGAAAGGTGGGGCGGATTGCCTCCAAACATTTCGCTAGGGTGTGTGAAATGGAAATGACTGGTTGCATTTGTAAATTAGTGCAGGGTAAGCAAGCAGGCATCCGCAGCTAAAGAGTCCAACAGGAGAGACGTGGTCATTTCTGAGATGTTCCCTGAAGGATTTCATTATGTTGAAACAGAAGGAGGAGGAGGAGGAGGAGGAGGGACAGGGGGTTTCAAAACCTTAATTCTCAATTTAACTGAAAACATTTCTTAATTTATCTCCCTGTTTACCTCCATCACATTTGTGGACATGTTAAATACTGTACCATAAGGGCTGTGTTTGAGTGAATAGCACCATATGACAGGTAAAGAATACAGCTCATTTAGCTGTACACAGTATGTAAGTTTGTTTGTTTATTGACTAAATCCACCTCCTTGATTGTTGCAAAATAGTACATGAAATCCAAAATTACAGTCAACCTCTGTTAACTCGACACCCCACGGGGATGCCATTTAGCGTTGACTTATCCAAGGTGTCGAGTTAACCACTGGTGCAATGAGCCATACATTTAAGTAACACTCGCATGTTTACATGTTTACAGTATTTACAAGTTTATTTTTAGTTAAATGCCCTTATGAAAATGGTTGAAAGAACTGCAGTGAATGAATCAATTACAGTACTGTACAAACTCAGTGTAATGTCTTTACTCTTGGTAAACATGTAATGAAGATTCGGATGCACAGGTGGGCCTCAATTCACATGAACTTTATTCCATGGTTTATTAGTTCACATTAATGATGTTTGTTAGTATTCTCCTGCTATCTTTCCGATTCTTGACCTAACTTCCTTTGTGCAACTATGTTGTATTACTTAAAGAGGCAGCAGTACATTTCTGGACACTACACTCCTGTACAACTCGTATAGTTTGAAGTAAAAATTAATGGTCACACTTTATTTTAAGGGCTCTTTTCTTTTTCTTTATTAACTGTTAACAAACAGCTAATAAACATGTTAATGTACATTATTTATTTTCTGTTAACTGTTAGTTAATAATATATAATAGGCAAACTGCAAACACCAGAGCCCTATGGATGATCAGTCAAACACAAGAGCCCTGTGGGTGATCAATGCCTAGTCGATCATATGCTTGAAATTGGTTCAAATTGTTACTGCAAATTAAGCCAGGTTTTTCTTAACCCTAACACTAACCCTAACCATTAGCTAAAAATTAACAATGTTTGTTAACAGTTTAATAAACTAAAAAAAGGACCTTAAAATAAAGTGTGACCGAATTAATAAAATAACTACAGCATTATTTTTACTAAAATGATCTAAGCACAAACTGTTGACTATACTTTTAGATATTGGCTTGTACGGTCTAATTTGACGACTTAAATAGCAAAAGGTAACAAATATACATTATACAGAATTAACTTGGTGAACAAAAACAATAATAAACAACTTGGTTTCACACAGAAATCAAACATGCAAAAACATGCGCTTTGAAAGTCCTGCTGACAAGCTTGTTATCCCGAAATAACCTGAGTTTTAAAGCCAATTGAATGAGAACAAATTTTTCACTTCTGATTTCATTGTACAGAGCATGGATACTGTAGCCAACTGCATTTGGCAGTTACGAAGGAATGAATGAACTGTCCGTTTCCAGAGCTGAGTCACATGAAAAGACAGTGTCGAGTTATCCACTAGTCTTTTTAATAGTTTTTATCCCTTTGGTACCGGTAATAAGTGTTGAGTTACGAGAAAAGCATTGTATTGAATAAAAAAAATAAAAAGCGGGATGTATATATTTTATATGGAGAAAATTAGGGACCAAGACTGTCTGTCAAATTAACCAAGGTTGACTGTATATATTATACTATACAGCTACCTTATTTCTGCAGTTACAATCACTAGTCAGCTGCTTGAAAAATGAAACTAGTTTAATTCAACTAATTCACAGCTTTGATAAAACCTGGTAATGACTTATTTCATTACTGGAGCAGCTACCGGCTTCCCCTTCAAGTATTACACAGTGATCAATGAGAATTTTGGATGCTGTATCAGTTACACTGGTTGGGTCTAATATGCGCTAGCTGTTGATAGAAACGCCTTTTCAACGATCCTGTGTGTGGTTTTGCTGATGGAAAAGGGGATGGGATTTAGAAAAAGAAAGATCTGTGTGCTGAGGTGTAAGCTACACAGCAGTGAGAATCAGTTGGGAGAACCGTATGACAAACTGCTTCTGTGTAACAAACAGGGAGCTAGTAGTATTTCACTCTGTATTAACCCTTATGAATGTCTGATTCATAGAAGTGGTATTAAGATCTGCTAATGTTTAGATCATTAAAGTAGACCCAGTTGAGGTAGTTAATTGTTAGACCATTGTATTAAAATAAAAAGGAGAAGAAATAATTTCCAAGGGCATCACACAAGATAGAAACTAAGATCTTTGACAGCAGAGGAAGATGTTGAACCTTTGCGGGAAGATGGTTTGCTTTGTAACAAGTGACCGACAGACACTCCTTTGATGATAGGGAATGTTGAAACACGCCCTTGACTGGATCTCATAAGCATGTCAAGACAGCAGCAGTGGGAATGTATTTGAACAGGGCTGGCATTAAAAATCTTGCTAATGGGTTCCAGTCCACCTGCTGAGCTTCCAGTTCGAAGCTTTGCTGTTTAATTTCATAGGCCAAGACTTTTAAAAACGTTTATCATCTACTATGTACCCAATAAGCTTCACATGATGCACTTTAATTGAACATAAGAAATGTCGGGAGCGATTTAGAGATGTGCTTTGAAGAAAGCACTTTGAAATCCGTGCAATAAGCATGTTAGTGCAATTAATAACGTTTTGTCTTTGTCTACTCTTTGTTTTTTCTGTGGGAGTATGCATATGATTGCAACTGACTCCAAGCATGTGCATCTGAAAGCTAAAACATTAAGATCCTTGTTTTTTGAATAGGTACTGTATGTTTTAATAATAATGCACAAGGGATTGTTGCAAGGCTACGCTCTACAGATGAAGATTGTTAATAAAGATTAAACAGGAAGGGTTGCATTTGGTTTTGCTGACAGAGCTGATTGGGTCATTAAAATGTTTCCCACAGTCGGTTCTTATATACAATTACAACATTTTAACATATAAAATGAGTGTTTCCGTATGGCTTTGTCATACCGACTCAAAGCTGAGGGGAATAAAGAAGGCTGAAATGCAGACATACAAACTGATTTGCATACAGGTTAGTGACTGAAGATGCAATACATCATTAATTCAATGCAGATATTGTTATTTGCTATATCATTTGTAAGCCACCTTTTAGAAATAAATAGCTTAATACATTGTGATCTGCATGCTATGGGGCTAATTCTTTTGAGACAGATGGGTTTGCAGGTTCTTAATGTTTCTGGGAGCAATGGTTGTGGTCTGAAGCCTTGATGAAGCCTATTTTAAAATCCTCTTATGTGCAGAGAATTGTAACGGTGCACAGGAACCTACTTTGCTGTAATTTTGTGGGCTCATGAAATATGAAAAATGCAACTTCGCAAACAACAAAAAACAGTGTTTTGTTAACATGGCGTAGAGAACAAAATTGAGGTATGTACATGAGCTGGTGTTCGGCTTACTGCATTTTAACAGAGAAAAAGGAAAGATCACTTTTTTACATTAAATGTAATTAGGAAAAAAGTTTTCTAGCACAAGGTATAGTTATATTAAAACAATACACTGAAAAAGCAGTGACATTCCCAAAATACGAAAATTAGTGGAACCAGTAGCTTTAACCGTACCAACAAAAATATTAGCTCTGGACTACATAGACACAAAGTGGAGCGTTATTCCCTAGCTTTTAAGATCAGAAAGTGCAAGTATATTTTTGTAAACACTAGGCGGATTATTTGGATGCCCATCCTGTTTGTATGTCTGTGTAAAGGGCAGTATTAAACTGCAGCTATTTTAGAACCTAAACACCAGCTGCTTCATGCCAAGATGTTTCTGGTTTCCGTGCTGGATGCAAGCACTTGGAAATGGTTCTGTGAGCTCAGTCTTCAGCGGTTGGAGCCTTGGCCTGAAGTAAAGAGAGCTGTGGATTCCAACTTCCGACATGAGCAGCCCCAGCTGCCAGCGAATGCCTGCTCGAAATAGAGCCGATTTAAAAACGAAATTCAGGGCAGCGTGTTTAGATAAGGACTCCACTGGGGTAACAAATTAAATAGTGTCAGTGTCTTTAATTTAGTTTGCTGGTCTGCTGTCTCTTACTCCTTTTTGAGCAATCTTTCCTTTTCTTTACCTTTTTTATACAAGCTGTATCATTGGTCGAATTACTTACTTACTAAGCTGGGTGCAATGCTTCTTTGAGGTAATGTTAGGCTGCAAGGAGCTATGGCTGGTCTTCTTATTTCTAAATAGGTTAGCTGCTTTTGGCATGGATTTTCCCCCTTCACTTAAGTTAAATATCCCAGGAGTCGCTACAGAAAGTGTGATTATGGTACCTGTGACAGGATGGACGTGTGTGGTGACGTCAGGCCAGAATGCAGGAAGAAAAACACAGGCAGTACTGCAGAGAAAATTACGTGGCGTGCGCCTTTTTGTTATCACCAAAAAAAAAAAAAAAAAATTCAAATAAAACAACAAACAACACTGCTCACAGAGTGAAAAGCAAAAGTTCAAACATAAAGAAAATCGTGAACACCAAAACAACCCTTACGGTCCAGCTGGGCAGTACCCTTCACGGATCCCTTAAATTTTGTTTTTGTTTACTTTCTTTTTGTTTTGTTCTCGCTCCCTCTCGTTCCTCCTCTCGAACACCCACCTAGAGCGGGGAGAACTGCAGGCTTTTATGCAGGTGACCATCTCTCAAAGAGCAACAAATTAATCAGGAGATGGCCTCCTTCTGCACAAGTGTTTTTTTTTTTTTTTTTTTTTTTAATTACACTGGCAGAGGACAAGCTGCCAGAACTCGCCTCTGCCAAAACACACACACACACACGGCTCTTGCCATCATAAATACAATAAATAAATCATACAACAAAGCACACGGCTTTTGCCATCATTTAAATAAATAATAAATCATAATAGAAAATAACACAGGGGTGGGGGGGGAGACCTCCTCGCTCTGTTACAGTTTCAAATAAAGTATTCCATGCCATTACAGTGGGAACGAGGGCTTCTTGTCAAGGCTGCCTTTATCAATTTACTTGTAATGAATATCGTCCCTGGCAAAGCAAATTCAGAGCAGACCAAAATCTGTGCTGCCTGTATGTTCTGTAACTGGTGTTACTGACAATATAAACAGATTTCAGTATGTTAAAATAACCAAACAGAGGAAGGTAAAGGAAAGAACCAAACAAAAAGGACTATAAAAACAGGAATAGATCAAAATTACATTTTATCAACAAGCTGAATCCAACCCCAGCCCACACAAAAAAGCAAGCTCCAATTTTATACGGGCAGCCAAGCTGTTCTGTGCTTTTGTCTTGTACAGTAGTAATACTGCCGTAACCTGTCTCCTAGGGTTGTTGCCTTGCAAAGTTTGTCTGAACCTGTACTCTACTTATCCCTTAAAGTAATTTCACCCTACAACAGAAATGTAGAAACTCTAGACTGTTGCTATCGTAAGAGTTCATTTTAGTGCTGCATTTGTTTTATAGAAACAGTGACTCTAGGTCTCCAGCTGGGGAATAGAGGTCAGTGTGACCATCTTTTGTAAGGCCAAAATTGGTTAATCTGGGTCAGGCGCACAAACATTTTCCAGGTGTCTACTTCAAGAGGCATATGTGTCAGTGCCGAGGAGGAGAAAACGCAGTGATGGTGACTCGCCAAGCACTTCAATCCTCAATTCACTGGATAGCTTCACTGGTGTGTTCCAAGCAGTCCATTTCATGATTAGAATACTGATGTTTTAATTTAATTAATTGCTTGGTTATGTATTTATTTGTTCTGTATTTGCAGAATAATGAGACTTTCTTACTCATTTCTCTCATTTCCGGCACCATGTGTTTTAATAGTGAAATAATGCAGATCTGCTGAAGCACCAAATAGTGGAAATGAAGGCAATCTGTGGATGGGATTCCAGTAGCTGCTACCATGTGTTTAATAGCAGATGGAAGCCGCGGCTCAGTTGAAATACATTTGAAAAGATGTATGCATTATTTACCACACATGACTTTATGCATAGAGGAGATTTTAACAGTTCTAATGTCAGAGTCCAAATACTGGAAAGGTATTAGCTCTTCATGTTTAACTGGGTACACAGGAGAGCCTGTATGTTTAACCAGAAGTACATAGATATGTTATATTTAGGTTAAGACATTGAAGCACATGCTGTTGAGAGTATTAGAGTCTGGGGATATACAGTAAGCAGTTGCTTGTCTGTCCGTATGGGTGAATGTCACACAATTCTGTAGGGACCCTCATGGATGCGTCCATCCGTCCATCTGTCTGTCCATTGACATGATGAACTCTAACTGCACCTCCACACTTGTATCATACATTTCTAGCCGCCTGTAGACATTTAGGATTGTATTTGGGGGAAAAACAAATCTTACATAATGTTGCTTTTATGCAAATATTTTTAACTCTTTCTTCTCACTTCCAGTTTTAACTAAAACATCTGCATGGTTTATGGCCTCTCTGAGGGACAACTGTGTCTGGTAACTGCATAGTAAACAGGCTGTATACTAAACACAACAACCAAATAAATATGGGTTGAGTTATGCATAATAAACAGTAGTTCTATCCAAAGGGTGGGCCCCTTTGTTTGCAACAGACAAAAGGATTAATGCAGAGACTGAAGGATTTGGAAAATCGCATCCATATGCCATAATTCAAACAGAAGTGCTTCTGAGGCATACAAGAGAGAAATGAATTGTGAAGGTCAATTACTCGCTCAGCAAGGGGTTTGTTTGGTCACCGCCCTGACAGCTCTCCAGCCATTACTAGCTCGTCCGACACAAAGCGTTCCATAGCCAGTGATCTAGGAGGGCATCCTTTATTTCCACGTTGTTTTTACTGTGGGATAACAAATTAATCTTTGGTTAAAAAACAAAAACAAAAACAAAAAAAAGTCCTAGCAGTCTAGCAAATTTTATAGTTTTAACCTGTGAACCATTGAGAATTAATTAGCTGTGTTTTGTTTTTGTTGAAATTTTCATTAACAGTTAAAAATCCTGTTGGTTTTTTAATTGTGGTGTTGGAACATGAGTTCTGAATGAACTCTGTCTTGGTGAATGTAATCCTGCTTACGTCTTGTACATTTCCATATTGCAGATTTTGGCCAGTATGATTCTAATCAATTGAATATGTAGTACAGTGTCTATAAAAACAACTCTTCTGTATTGTTACAGTGTAGCATGACCCAACATAGGTTTCATGCAATGCTTTTTATTCTACTTTTTGTGTGTCTTTTGAAGATAATTCTGGGTACAATGGGAACACTTTCTTGAAAGAGATGAAACAATTTTCTGCGTGGAAGTGGGTTATAACAAACTGCAAAATACTTAAATTTAATACCAAATAACCGTACAGTACGATAACTGCTCAGAAACACAAACGTCTGCATGCTTTCAGTGTTTCAGACTGCAAAGCTTATACAAATTTTCATGCTGAGTGGACTCATTTTCTCTAGACCTCCATAACACTCTGCAGCCTGCTTAAGAGTGTATTGTTAGATGCCACTGTACTCTTGCAAGGCTTGACTATTTAAGTTTTTGGCTGTGCAGTAATCCTGTATTGTGATTTCAAAGTGCATTAGCGGCTACTCTAAGCTTGCATTGACCAAACCCTTTCTTTTTGTTTTCCTCTGCAGGGTCCACCTGGTCCACATGGAAACCCAGGACCCCCTGGCTTCCCTGGTCTCAAGGTACGTTGTGAGGAACCCCGTATTCTATGAATACATTTTACTTATAGACCTATTAGTTGAACATCCGTAACATGCAAAATGATGGAAGCAATATTAAGAGGTTAGTTTTAAAGACTGTTTGATATTAACAATTTTACATGGGGATAGCCAGCAGGGTTCAGAAGAGTGAGGTCATCCTGAATTAACCTACTTGACTGTTTTTTGAGGATGTTACAACTAATGTAGATGATGGCAGCACTTTGATTATAATTTGTCTTGATTTTCAAAAAGCCTTTGACAAAGTCCCACATGAAAGACTCATAATTAAATTAAAATCAGCAGGAATACAGTGCATGATATATAATTGGATACAGAACTGGTTAAAAAGCAGAGAGTAATTGTGAGAGGTATAAAATCGGACTTCAGTGGGGTACCACAAGGGCCTGTACTAGTATTCTTACTGTTCCTCATTTATATAAATGACTTGGAGCAAGATACACATTGCAAGGTTGTAAAAATCCGCAGCCCAGCTAATTCAAAGGGATCTGAACCTTATCTGCAACTGGGCAAACATCTCACCAATGTGGGGAATCAATTAAAAAGGCAAATATAATGTAGGTTATATTGCAAAAAGCATGGAATACAAGTCTAGTGAGAGAGGTTCTGCTAAGATTATACAATGTACAGAGTATTCTATGGGACTCCACCTAAAATACTGTGTGCAGTTTTGGTTGCCTCTCTACAAAAAAGAATGAATTGCACTTAAAGGTTCAGAACCTGGCTGATCCCAGGACTTCATGGCATGAGCTGCTGTATGAGGACAGGTTAAAATAATGAAAAAGAGGGGACTTGATTAAAGTATTTAAAATCACAAATTCTGTAGATAAAGTTAACCGAAGACACTACTTCAAATTTAGCACAGAGAGAAGAACAAGAGGGCATAAATGGAAGCAGAGAAAGTTTAGAAGAGAAGGCAGGAAGCACAGATGAACTTTTTATACAGATGAAGTAGTAGGATCTAAAACACTGGAAACATTTCTTCAGTTCTTACCTAGAGTCAGATACACAATAGAGTTTTGTCTCACTGGTTCAATTACATGCTGTAGGACTCAACCATCTGACATCACTTGGCCATGTGATACCTAGCTCGTTAACGCACAGAGACCCTTTGTGGGTGAGATGTCAACGTGTCTGTGATCTGACCTGCCCAGTAGAGTAGAACACAGTGTGCAGAGAGGGAGACTATTGGAGCAGACAGGGTATATAAAGGCTTAAGACCGCTGATTCAATGAGTTATTATTCTACTAACGCTGGTATAACGTGTGCAGCATGTTGGCTAGTCCTCCCTAGCATTAGACCAAAAACTGGAGCATGTGGGAGATACTGTAGGGAGGTTGTAGCTCATTAGCAGCTGCTTCTGACAAAAGACGGGGGAATTAAGTTTTTTCTAATAATATTTATTACAAGAGAGTAGCTGCTATTTACTTCGTGCTAACAATGGACTCAACTTTCACCAAGATAAAATGAGATAGTAGTGATGGAGATCAACCAAGACATAGCTTCTCTGCAACATCTGCACACATTTAAAGTAATATGAGCCTCCAGTGATTTTCCTATGCCAGGTAACATGGATAACAATTGTATGTTTTAAAGCAGCAGATGCATTAAGGCCACTGAACAACTTAAAATTCAGCTAACTTGAAGCCTGGAGAAGGTGTTTTAACAATACAATGCATGCAGATAGACAGAGCCCTCACGTCTGGCACCTCAAGTCATTCGCATTTGAACTCACACTCTCAACATTACAATGCATCTGTTCCTTTCTGTTAATTGTCAATAATGTCTGCAACTACATTTCCCATTTTGTTTGAGTTTTCGTATCTATTTAACTGTAGTCAGTTGAGGGTGGGAGGTTTCTATCCAGCTGCAACACATATTAATATTCATATAATCTCACACATTACAAGATTTTCAATAGAGGTCTTGCAAACAGCGCAAGTTTGGATTTATTTTGATTCATTATCAATAATGTGTTCAAGAGCAACTTGCGTAAGGCTATGAAACGTCTGTTATCTTAACTAATGTACTCCTCTTGTTTTAGATGCACGTATTTCTGTTTTCAGTCACCATAGGAACTTTAAAAAACACTGTTTAAGAGTCATTTCTGATTTTGTGCAACCATTAGTTTGTCCCCCTGCAACACTAGTGAATGTAAGAAAAGTGGAGTGTTTGTTACCGATATCATTCTTGGTTTGTAGACTACTTCCCAATTGAATTCCCTCTGGACATCTCCCCTACCTAGGCAGTTATTAAGACCCACTGCATTTAGAAAACACACAGGCCAAGAGTTTTTGTTTCCCATCCTTTGCTTGGTTAATTACACTGTCTGTTCTATGACACCAGGTAGAGTCTAGGCTTAGCCAGCGACGTGATGTGGTGAGTCAGACTGCTCGGCTGTGTTTTCATTAGAGATTGCAGGGGGGTTGTTCAGTTAACTTGTCCCCTGAAGTGCTGTGGTCAGACTGGAATCCGTCTAAAGACAGACTTTGTTTAAAAAGGCACTGTGATCCTATAAACAAACACAAATTAGCCCATTGGGCTGGAGATTCATAATGGATGTTTAAAAAAAAAAAAAAAATCTGACTGAGGGATGAGAAACAGGACATCTTAACTCCTGACCTCGGCTGCTGTCTGCGAGTGTAGTAACCCTTTGAATGCTTGGTGCAGCCGTCCGAAATTCAACAAGATCTCTTAAACTACAATGCAAAGTCCATGAAGACAATGGCAGTGAAAAAACAACCGTCAGGAAGTAGAAAACATATAAATAACTTTTCGAATCCAAATTTAAATACCATCAAACCTGTAACTTGATGTTTTTGCTTTTCTAACACAGGTATGTCAACCATACCGAAATGTTTGCCTGATGGCTCTCTTGTGACTTTTTACAATACAAGTAAATTTAAGGAAGAAGTGTGGTCCAGTGGTTAAAGTCTAGGGTTTATAAACAGAAGATCACCGGTCCATATCCCACCTCTGCCATTGACTGACTCACTGAGTGACCCGGAGCAAGTCACTTAACCTCCTTGTGCTCCATCCTGTGGATGAGATGTTAAATCAAGGTCATATTATAAGTGACTCTGCATGTAATGCACAGTTCACAGCCTACCTCTGTAAAGCGCTTTGTGATGGTGGTCCACTATGAAAGGCGCTGTATAAAAAGAGATCTATAACTACCCATCTCCTCAACACCCGGAAAGCTCCTCAACACCCAGTATATACAGTTCTTCTGGTGCTTTCTGTGCACCAAAGCTCTGTCTGCCCTGACTGTATTTATAGTATCTGCTCAGTTTACTCACTCTGAAGTGATTTCTGCAGCAGCGTGTTTGTCCGTTGCCCTTCACTACAAACCACCCCCCCCCCCACCCCCCCCCAGAATCAGCAGGTATAGCAGAAAGAGATCTGCTCAGCTGCTTAACATAGCAGAAAGGATATATTTTAAATCATTTTTTTTTAAATATACAGTATTCCTTGAAATTTAAGGTGCACTTTCTAAACCAACGTGACTGACTGTCCGAGAAAAGACGTACCAAAACGTTACTGCCTGATCTCGAGTCATCCATGACATACAGGCAGCCATTTTCAAAGAAGCAGGAGTCATTGTTTGGGAGATGTCAGATGGTAGAGAACTCCTCCATAGAGGATGAAGACTAGGAGAGATTTGCTGTTGTTACAGGCATGTTAATTTGCCAATATACAATATGTTTTACCAATATGCCTAATAGATGGTTTTGGAGCATTTCATTGCAAAAAAATCAATATTCTATTGTATAAATGGCTCTTGTATGTGTAATTTATGCTTTTATTTTTCCTCAAATTGAGGGTGGGAAATTTGGATTGCATGTTAAATTTGAGGTCATGTTAAATTTGAAGGGCCCTGGGATTAGTGTTCTGTTTTGAGGCCTGTCACAGAGACGGCCGAAGTGGGCGGCGTCAGAACCAGGAAAGGTAAGGCAATACACAAACCACAGGACGGATGAAATGAAATGAAATGATGATGGCGCTTGCTTGCGCCGGTTTATTGCAAAATAAAAGGGTTGAACAAACAAACAGAAAAAGGACACGGCACTGGTAGCCAAAATAAAACAGACAAACAAAAAACGGACTAATACTTAACAAAACGGTGGACGCACAGACACTGACAAACACGGTGAGCGGATACTTTCCCCTATTATTATTACTGCTACTGCTACTGCTTATTTTCTCCGTCTCCAATCCCGTTCTCCGCTCACCGAACACCCAACCCCCAGTATGTGCCAACGTGCATCTATATATACTATTGTGCTGGGATTCAATTACCAATTAATTATTCACTTGAATCCCAGCACGTGAATTAATAAAGTGCAATTCCCCGTGCTCACATATTACTACATTTTACTTGCACGTGAAGTGCTGTGCAATCCTCGTGCCTAAATACAAATATACATTTTTAAACACTCGTGTTACACAGACCCGTTTATATCCCGTGTACCAATGTCTATACACCAACATTTAAACACACCACACGCAACACATAACAGATAATATACACAGGGGCGGGCACTTTGTTACATATACCCCCTCCTGTGCAAAGCACACATGGCCTCAATGGCCACCTCCCCCCTTAAAAGCCCAAAAGTCCCGCCCAAAGTCCTTGGCCAGGACCAGAGGCTTCCAGGGGCCCACAGGTCGTAATGCTGTCAGCAGGGTAGCATTCTCCTGCCAGGGTAGTCCTAGCAGCGGAAAGGCTGCTTGGGGTGTGGTCTCCTGACCTTCCCCCTCCTTCGGCGCCGGCAGCTCCCCTTGGTGGGGCTTCAACCACCGTTCTTCCTGCAGGGAAGAAACTGCAGAGGGAGCAGGTCTCCGGACCTCCCCCACGATCTCCGGCGGAGAAACTGCTGCTGGGGTTGGCGGTCTCCAGACCTCCTCCCCCTCCTCCGGCAGCGAAACTGCTGCTGGGGTTGGCGGTCTCCAGACCTCCTCCCCCTCCTCCGGCAGCGAAACTGCTGCTGGGGTTGGCGGTCTCCAGACCTCCTCCCCCTTCTCCGGCAGCGAAACTGCTGCTGGGGTTGGCGGTCTCCAGACCTCCTCCCCCTTCTCCGGCAGCGAAACTGCTGCTGGGGTTGGCGGTCTCCAGACCTCCTCCCCCTTCTCCGGCAGCGAAACTGCTGCTGGGGTTGGCGGTCTCCAGACCTCCTCCCCCTTCTTCGTGGCCGGCAGCTCCCCTTCGTGGGGTTCCGGCCACAGTACTTCCGGCTGTGATGCGGAGCGGCGGGCAACCCCAGGCGATGCAGAGCGGCGGGCAACCCCAGGCGATGCAGAGCGGCGGGCAACCCCAGGCGATGCAGAGCGGCGGGCAACCCCAGGCGATGCAGAGCGGCGGGCAACCCCAGGCGATGCAGAGCGGCGGGCAACCCCAGGCGATGCAGAGCGGCGGGCAACCCCAGGCGATGCAGAGCGGCGGGCAACCTTGGGCGAAGCGAGGCTGGCATCCTTGGGCGAAGCGAGGCTGGCATCCTTGGGCGAAGCGAGGCTGGCATCCTTGGGCGAAGCGAGGCTGGCATCCTTGGGCGAAGCGAGGCTGGCATCCTTGGGCGAAGCGAGGCTGGCATCCTTGGGCGAAGCGAGGCTGGCATCCTTGGGCGAAGCGAGGCTGGCATCCTTGGGCGAAGCGAGGCTGGCATCCTTGGGCGAAGCGAGGCTGGCATCCTTGGGCGAAGCGAGGCTGGCAGTCAGGACAAGCTGGGGTGCGGGTGTTGGCCCTCTTTTCGGCCACTGCAGCCGGGAGGTTCTTCCCCGTGCTTCCCTCAGCAGCCTATGCAAGGGCTGCTGAGGACCGCCAGCATCTAGTCCTGGCCCTTGTGGTGCAGGGAGAGGCAGCTCCTGCTCCTCTCCCCCTGATGGAGGTGGAGGCAGAGGAAGCTCCAGCTCCTCTCCTCGTGATGGTGGGGGAAGTGATACCAGCAGGCATTCACCCTCTGCTGGTGGGGGAAGTGATACCAGCAGGCATTCACCCTCTGCTGGTGGGGGAAGTGATACCAGCAGGCATTCACCCTCTGCTGGTGGGGGAAGGGATACCAGCAGGCATTCACCCTCTGCTGGTGGACAGGGATACCAGCAGGCATTCACCCTCTGCTGGTGGGGGAAGTGATACCAGCAGGCATTCACCCTCTGCTGGTGGGGGAAGTGATACCAGCAGGCATTCACCCTCTGCTGGTGGACAGGGACCCAGCAGGCATTCACCCTCTGCTGGTGGTGGCGGAGGCAGAGGCAGCTCCTGCTGCTCTGCTCCTGCCGGTGGAGGTGGCGGAGGCAGAGGCAGCTCCTGCTGCTCTGCTCCTGCCGGTGGAGGTGGCGGAGGCAGAGGCAGCTCCTGCTGCTCTGCTCCTGCCGGTGGAGGTGGCGGAGGCAGAGGCAGCTCCTGCTGCTCTGCTCCTGCCGGTGGTGAAGGAGGCAGAGGCAGCTCCTGCTGCTCTCCCCCTGCCGGTGGAGGTGGCGGAGGCAGAGGCAGCTCCTGCTGCTCTGCCCCTGCCGGTGGAGGTGGCGGAGGCAGAGGCAGCTCCTGCTGCTCTCCTCCTGCCGGTGGAGGTGGCGGAGGCAGAGGCAGCTCCTGCTGCTCTCCCCCTGCCGGTGGAGGTGGCGGAGGCAGAGGCAGCTCCTGCTGCTCTCCCCCTGCCGGTGGAGGTGGCGGAGGCAGAGGCAGCTCCTGCTGCTCTGCCCCTGCCGGTGGAGGTGGCGGAGGCAGAGGCAGCTCCTGCTGCTCTGCGCCTGCCGGTGGAGGTGGCGGAGGCAGAGGCAGCTCCTGCTGCTCTGCGCCTGCCGGTGGAGGTGGCGGAGGCAGAGGCAGCTCCTGCTGCTCTGCTCCTGCCCATGGAGGTAGGAGCGGCGTGTAGTCTCCTGGTGGTGGAGGTGGGAGCGGTGTGTAGTCTCCCCTTGATACAGGGGACTGGTGCGGCTCTCCCTCCCTTGCAGGAGACTGGTGCGGCTGTGGAGACAGCGGTGGGACCTCTGCCTTCCTCTTCCCCTTTCCCCTTCTCTGCCACCTCCTCACCTTCCTCTCCTGCGGCAGTTCCTCCTCTCCCTCCTGGTAGGGGCAGCGGAAGGGACAATTGGCAAAGAGATGGTCCTGGTTGCAGAGGAGGCACCCCGGCAAGGACTGGTTACATCGCCGGGGATGTCTGGCCCTTAGGCGGCACTCCTCCTCCCTGTCCCTCACCTCTTTATCCTCTTTCCTGCTTCTCCCCATTTCTTTCTTTTTTTTTTTTTGTAATCCAAAGACGCCCCCTTTTTTTTTTTTTTTCTCCCACACAAAAAAACCTCTCCTGGTCTGACGCTTGGAGGCGCTGTTATCCCACGCAGGACACCACGTGTCACAGAGACGGCCGAAGTGGGCGGCGTCAGAACCAGGAAAGGTAAGGCAATACACAAACCACAGGACGGATGAAATGAAATGATGATGGCGCTTGCTTGCGCCGGTTTATTGCAAAATAAAAGGGTTGAACAAACAAACAGAAAAAGGACACGGCACTGGTAGCCAAAATAAAACAGACAAACAAAAAACGGACTAATACTTAACAAAACGGTGGACGCACAGACACTGACAAACACGGTGAGCGGATACTTTCCCCTATTATTATTACTGCTACTGCTACTGCTTATTTTCTCCGTCTCCAATCCCGTTCTCCGCTCACCGAACACCCAACCCCCAGTATGTGCCAACGTGCATCTATATATACTATTGTGCTGGGATTCAATTACCAATTAATTATTCACTTGAATCCCAGCACGTGAATTAATAAAGTGCAATTCCCCGTGCTCACATATTACTACATTTTACTTGCACGTGAAGTGCTGTGCAATCCTCGTGCCTAATACACATATACATTTTTTAAACACTCGTGTTACACAGACCCGTTTATATCCCGTGTACCAATGTCTATACACCAACATTTAAACACACCACACGCAACACATAACAGATAATATACACAGGGGCGGGCACTTTGTTACAAGGCCATTAACAGCTAACAAAATTCACATTTACCTGATGAAGGACCAGCCTTGAAAAGCTTGAATGTTTGTCCTTGAACAGTCCTAAAACTTCAGCATTGATTCCAGTCTCTTGGCTCATAATTGGTGTTTTATTCAAAGAGAGTGTATTTTTAAATAAAAACATGAACATGATGTCCACATGTTTGATGTTATCAACATAAATTACATTTAAGTACAATTTAAAATGAATGTTTGGTGTAAGCCAAAAAGTTGTTTGTCTATATGGCCATTTCTGATGTTCCGCAACTGTGATTGTGATGCTGAAGAGAAATGCAGCGTGACCCTTTTGGCTTTAGGAAGGAGAGGCAGCGATAGTACTCTCATCACTGCTCTTCCTGCATGGCAGCCATAGCCTCATTCAGGTTCGATTTCAGAAACATCTGAATCACGTTTAATGTGTTAAACCATTACCAATTAACCAGGCTGGGATTGCTTCAGGGTGACCGCTTCAGAAGCATCTTGCTGTTTTTGTTTTGTTTTTTTTTCCTCATCACTGTTACTGCAGTAATAATTTCCATTGGTATTCGTGCCAACCTGATTTGAGTTGGGGATGTTCAGTAAGCCTTGTCTTGGGGAAGAAATGAATATTTATTTTACCAAACCAGTAGAAGAGTTAATGCTGTTGATGGAAGTAATTATTATATTGGAAAGCTGTACTACAAAAATGATTTGTATTTTTCTGCTACATTATTCCATATTTTAGCCTTCTATGTACTACTTTTTCAGACCTTGTTGATTGTACAGTTTGTTCACAGGCCCCAAAAGTAGTTTTTAGTTTAGAGCTACAAGCCCCCATGTCAAGACATTTTTAATAAACACATTTTAAAAAGTTACTCCTGAGGAATTCAAAGGTAAGCTTTTACAATTTCAGCGTTTCTACAGTACCAGCTTGGACAGATCAGAAATGCTGATCAGACCCCTGTATTTTCCGACATGCCACGCAATACCACAGTTCACAAACTGGGAGAAAAACAGGTGCGAGTAATCACAACTTGAAATGAGAAGCAGCACATAACTGTAATGCTCTGTGTGATAGCAGACAGCCGCAAACTGCCTCCATATGCATAATTGAGGTTGTGTCTTTGTAAATGTATATTTATTAGATTTTTATTTTTTCCTCAAATTGAGGGTGGGAAAGTTTGGCTGAGTCTTAAATTCAAGGGTGTCTTAAATTCGAAGGAATATAGTACTTACGATGGATATCGATGTTGCTTAAAGGTTAAGAAATATAATTAACTGACCTTGAGGTTAAGTGGAATACTGGGAACATAACTTTCTTATCAAAAAAGCCAAAGTAAATATTTTGAAATTCTAGACTGAAGCCAGCATGAGCTATTGGTTCTGGGTTTTCTGGTAGATCTCACTGTATTGGAAATTGCATACATAGTGGGTAATGTAATGCTATTTAGACCTGCTTTTATGGTTCTTTTCTTCGATATTTACATTTGCAAAGAGCTGTAAAACCATGTGTAATTTGATTATCTGTTACTGTCATTCTTGACTTGAGCAGGTCATGTTTCTCTGTTTGACCTGTTCCTTTTCATAACCTGTTGGTTGTGCTTAGGTGTTGGGGGTGGCTGGTGTTTTACAGGTGTTTGATGTTAATGACTGCACTTAGATGGCATCTATCATCACCGGGGAAGTCTGGAACCCTGCAAACTGATTGCAGGAGTCCTTAGAAATAAGCAGTTTATTTCATCGTCTACTCGCAGCATTGGTGTGGGTGAGCGGTGGTGTTGATGTTGTTGTTATTATGAGACATCATATGTGATGGACTGAGATCTAAACTTGTAGAGATGTCAAGGGATCTGTCCAAGCGATCTAAACAGCAGCGGATATAAATAATACTGTGATTTAGAGAATTGCCCCTTTGTGTTCTGACTAGTGTTTTTTTTGTCTAAGACATCAAGAGCTTTTACACATGTTCTACCCTTTTTGTCATTCTAAGTAGATTTCAGAGAGATACAGTGTTCATGCTTTTGTAAGTGTGGTAAGAGTTTTCTGGTGCTCTTCCGGGTGATTTATGTTAAACAGCAGGCCCTCGCACTGATTCATTCTCAAATTACTTTCAAAAATCTAGTCAGCTGCATCAGTCAAGTATTTTCTCCAGTGTCCGCGCCAAACCTTTCAGGTCACTTAAAGGGCAATACAGTTGATAGGCAGACACTTGAAGGGTTAATAATGGCAAAATGTAAAGAGGTCTGTTGAAGTGTGCAAAAGCAAAAATGGTTTACTGCGTCGTCCTGTATCTGCAAAGGAAACAAGTATGTTTAGGTGCCTTATACATATGTTTAATAAATTTCTATTAAAGAAGCCATGACAGGTCTGTTGTTGACATATTGCTTAAGTGAGACTTTTCCATCTACTTTCTTTAATCCTGTTTGCTCTCTATAGTAAAGACTAAGGAGACTAGTCTAAAAGCACACTCCGGAGGGGGCCTCTATACAGTATGAACACTAACAGAACAAACTTACAGGCCAGCAGGTCAAGATGAAAGAGGGCTGCCATTTAAGACAGATGGAGTCTGGGGTGTTTTCATGGGGGCTAGCATGACTGAAATAACTAGTATTGAATTTGTATTTCAGGGAAGAAAGGGAGATCCTGGCCTTTCACCTGGAAGGGCACCAAATGGACAAAAGGTGAGTTTTTTGGTTTTGGAACTTTCTAGGTAAAAATAATGAGATGTGGTAGTGGCTGGCAGAAAATTAGATGAGATTTGTCTTCAAAAAGTACCATTTGGAATAGAACAAACAGCAAAACACAACTTTTTCACAGGGACCCACATCTTCTGACATATGGAGCTCTTCAAATCCCTTAAATGTTTGTTTTTTCTCGACAGCTGCATTATGTTGCCTCCTAAACTCTAACAAACCAGTGTTTGATTAATTATAATTTTACTTACCAGTAATACTAGAAAGGTTAGTTTTACAAAGCATTCCTGGCGGCATTATCTCAATGTGGCAGCGAAATGGTTCTTTTCTAGTGGACGTTGTTTGTAACAGAACTTTGAGTGAATCATATTATTCAGCTGTGTACCAACTATAAAGATGCCATGAGGTGGTGTCTGCATAACTTCTAGCCATCTACAAAGAGGGCAGTTTTTGCAGGGCAACACTAGTAATGGAAGCATTATAAAAAATGGTTCATTTTTCTTGCACGGTACCCACGATCAAACTTGACAGAGAATTACTGCATACAGCATAGCGAGTATGAAGCCAATGCAGTATCTCGAAGAGTCTCAAGACCCTAATATGGTCGCCAACTTCGGTCACAGGTCAAAGAAGAAGGGTGACATTAGTTTCTGTAACCCAGGAAATGTACAGTTGGAAGCAGAACAGGTTTATGAGATATTAGCAGTTGTAGTAGTGGTAGCAGTATTGCAAATGTAGTATAGTTACAGCCATAATACAATGCCATACATTTAAATCATGTGCTTGTTTTTTTTTATTCTAGGGAGACCGTGGGCGAGTGGGCTCACCTGGTTTGCCTGGAGAAAGTGGTCGAAAGGTAGGAACGAAAAAACAAGAAGTGAGTCAGTTTGAGACATTCTGGAACAGCCCATATCAATTAGGAGGCAGACTGTTCTAGCAGTTGGAGTGACTGCCCAAGACTCTGTAGATCCTGGGCTTAGATCCCAGCATAACCAGTAATACACTGTGTGACCAGTGTTTCATGTCAGTAGTTGGGTTTTCATTTTAAAACAAAAGCAGAGAAACGTCCCCACCCAACACAATGTATGGGGGAACTGTACAACATAATGGTTCTTCTGAGTATGGCTAACGATCAAGATTACTCAGTACAACTTCAATTACACTGTCTTGCAAAACAGTATAACAAGGACCAGATATATCGCTTTCAAACATGAGACTTTATGAAGTGTTAGCAGTGATAAGAGCAGTTTGTACAGTTTTTTTTGTTAACATGGCTGACATCATTCGTAAGATATTCAAACCACCATTAGTTTTACATTAAAGCTATAGCAACATTTAAATCCCTCTTGACCAATCAAAGCACTTGATTTACAGACATTCACTTATTTTTCCATCAGTGTTTCTCTCATGCAAAGGAAGCTCTACACTGACAGAAATTCCATGGCTGGCACAAACCAGCTTTTGTGTATCGCAGTACCTACAGGCAGTAAGTTAAGCCTTAATCCTCCCAGCACAGGGGGGTAGAAAGTCATTTTACATTATTTTATTATGCTGTGTTGAACAAGAAAGATTGTGCAGCAAGTTGAAAATCAGCAGGTTAAGTGAGAATGTTTAATGAATCGATTCGCTGTTAAAATGTATGTAAATGAGGTGTATGATCTTGATGTTGTGTTAGACCCTTATATTGACTGGCGTGGCATTCTGTTTGCTGCCATCTTTGATAAAGACTTTCATTTCTGCTTCAAAGTCTGCCCTTTATCGTTTCAGTGGTTAGAGCAACGGCACCTGCCAGGAATTATTTTTTGCTGAGCGAGGCTTGACTTTTCATTCCTTCATTAGAGCAGTCGCTTGTCTTTGTCTGTTTTCAATAAAAGCGGAGGATCCTGCTGGGGATTGGAAAATGTATCATTCAGCCTGTTCACACATCTGAGATCTGCCTTGCTCCCTTACCTATTACACATCCAGATGGGTGCCAAATCCCTGCTGGAATATTTCCACCAAGCTCCATTGTTTATATGAACCAGGGAATTCAGTTGTAGTTCAGTACAATAAAAATAGTTTTCTTTTTTGTGGCAGACAAATGTTTTAGTATGGAATGGCGATATGAATAACTGTGCAGCTGAAAGATGTAAAGGAACTGTCGCAGCGCCAGAATCGAGAAACATATTTCATCAATATAATACCATAATATCTGCATTGTCCTGCTTTCCAGAAAGCATCTGTATCGTAATAAGTGATTATTATTTAGCTTCATTGTTTTTAGGCCTAGGTTTTCATAAAACATGTACAGTTTAAGTCTAATTCACTTGGCAGGCTAGCTGCGCCCACATGTGTTATATTAAATGCCTTTGGTAAGAAAATATTAAACGCTGATGGAAAAATACTTAGAGAAACAACGTAAATTACATCTGGCACTGAACCAGAGAGTTAGTCCATAAATGGTCTCTGGCCAAAAAGAAGACAAAGCCTGTAACTGACTCCTAGGTAATCTCTAGGAGAAAGCATTAGCTCCAATAGAACATAGCTGCCATACTACATTAAATGAATGATTCTCTAAATTTAACGCATTTCCTGTCTTTGTTATTAACCCAGCAATGTGTTAATCCCACATGTTGGTCTGTGCTTTGCTAGCCCCCCCTTGGACTCTTTACAGAGAGGGGGGGTGTGCTATTACGACAGATGTCTAAACTGCTGACTTGCTATAAAAAGCAATTATGTAATGGCACAAGTCTGTTCTCCAAAAACACTGTTTATATTGCAAGTTTCTTCAAATTCTGTTACAGTGGAGTTGACAAATTGCGTGACAGTTACATTGCATTGCACTGGAGTTGCATCAAATCAGCGTCTTGATTGAAAGCTTGAAATTAAATAATGACTGTTTTTTGTTTTACGTTAAAGAAAAGAAAAAAGCTGGTGTTGAGGTGAATGTCAGCAGTTTTAGGAGGGTCGTAATAGGCTTGAATCGGGTTTTTTATAACCATGAAAAGTAGTCAGATTTTCTTTTTACATATTATAAAAAAAAAAAAAGTCGACTAAGTTTGATCTTAATTATTTTATTATGCTTTTAAAATCATGCTTGCTTTCTAGCCTTGCATACTCAGATGTCTTCTTGCTTTGCATAATTTACTGAACACAACAAAAAACAGTCTGGCCATATTGTATTCTGTTGTTGTAGAGAGGTTCTCATGAAAAATGGTTTTAATAAAACCCAAAATATGGCTTTAAGCAATAGGCTTGACAACCCACATAAAACAACAAACTAATGAAGGAATAAGTCGTACGTAGGATATTATTTATTTACCCTTTTTTTTTTTTTTGGGAAGACCCCCTGAAGGCTGCAGTCTTTTCAGAAGACATTCTTGCTGGAGTACTGTAGTATAAGCATAGCAAATAGTCGTGCAAGCAGAAACAGCAGTTCAGATTCGTACTAAATGCAGGTAATTACACAGGTAAAAAATTTTACGATTTGGAAAGTGTAGATGAGAAAGCAGTCCATTTTTAATGTACATTTGAATATTTGGTCAACTGAGGTCCACAGTTCCATTTCCACTCAGTTTTAATGAGCACGAAATACATTTTCAAAAATACGTAGTGCAAAACAGACAGTAACAACTGTGGAAGATGCTGTAAAAGTTACATTGAAAACAAACTAAAAAGAGAAAAATACCTAATGTATTAAATCGTAATAGCCACTGTGAGTTGGTGCCCCAGACTGGTATTGTTGTATAAATCTCCACAGTATTTTCACAATGAGATTCTATTTGCACTACTGTCAGCACTTCTCTCTCTCTCTCTGTCTGAGAGTGACAGGCTCTGATTAGGTTGTTTCTAATGATTAAAGAATTGCCTCGTCTCCACACAGGCAGGCTGCCAGTTCCAGACTTCTCGCTCCAGTTGCGGCTAGGCTAAGTCAACCTCAGTGGAATACTGAACCTCTGACCTCACAATCCACATGCACCTACGCTAACTGCTATGCCATATGCTTGGCCGAATACCGATTTACCAGCAGCTGAAAAAAATGTGTAAGGCATGTCATGAAAAAGGGATTACTCAAAAATAGTCATATGCATTCATAAATGCAGACATAACAATAATCAAAGACTGCTGCAATGAACAAGACAAATTAAGTCATAATATAAGAAGAAAAGCTCAGATGAGTCCGTTGAAGGACTGGATTGAGCAGAGTGTGCTGTATGCAATGTATCAAATTTAGTAGAACTGGTGGATTGCGAGTACAGAGGGTTAATTGTCACAATAATTGGATAATGTTCATATAATTTTAGCTCAAGTTTTATTTAAACCCATTATTAAATTAAAACCGCAACAATCGCTCATGTCTTTTTGTTTTAATGATACTAAAACGTTGCCTGTCTTCAAATTCAGAGGACTTCTCTTGTGCGCAGCCTTCTTCAACTCATACCAAAGATTCTCAATCGGATTTAGATCAGGACTTTGACGAGGCCATTCCAGAACCTTGATTGTATTCTTCTTTAACCATTCTGAAGTAGATTCTGATGCGTGCTTTGGATCGTTGTTGTGTTGGAACGTCCAGTTGCGCTTTAAACCAAGTTTTGTAGCGGAGGGTTTCAGATGATTGGCCAATATCTTTTGGTATGCTATGGAATCAGTTTTACCATGTATTGGAACTAAATTTCCTGTGCCATTAGAGGAAAAACAGCCCAATTTGAAGGATATTACCGCCTCCATGCTTGACAGTAGGTATGGTGTTCTTTTCTTTGTACGCCTCACCAGACTTTCTCCAAACGTAACGACTATCAACATGACCAATAGCCAGGGTCCAAAACTGAATAGAAACAACTTTATTTCCAACCAGAATTCAAGTAAATGCTTAGATGTTTGGACAATTTGCAGCTAAACCATCCATGAACTATTAACATGGTCGTCTCAATTGTATCATGGTTAGCCACTGCCAGACCATGCCTGGAATATACTGCAGCATGACAGTCAAACCCTGTTCAACTCAAGAAGTCCTAGTTACACCATGTGTGACCATGAAACAATAGCCATGGTATCATAGTTCACCATATTTTCGGCTACCCATGATATATATTACAGGCTTGTTTTCCAGTCTTAAAATGTATATAGTATTAGATTTGACTGACAGAAGAGTATTTTCTGGTATCCAAGTCTATCCAGTATAGACAGCTGGAATGTTCTTGAGCCAGTTTTGTAGCCAGTGTGTCAGCAGGTTACTTGTTTTAAGAAGGCTTTGCCCTGTGCCATACACACACCGCCAAGTCACAAGGAATGGAAATATATATATGGAGCTCAAATTCTACTTGAGAGGGGCCCAAAGCCTTGACGTGAATCCAGTGGTGCGTTTCTCTCAGCACCTGGATGGAAAACCGTGTTCCAGAAATCACTGTGTGCACATGTTCATGAATATCCTGGAACAAGGGATGGCCGTCTCGCTCACGATGCAGAAACTAATGGAGGGAACAGCATGTCAAATACAATTACACGAAGGCTGGGATTTCTCATTCATCAGTTCCTGGCTATCTTTCAGGGGATGATTCTGAAAAGTTCAGGGATGAGCATGTTAATATTTTCATTTTTCGTAAGTAAATTTGCTGCTTTGGAGTTGGTTTGTACACTTGCATTCAGCCTTCAATATAATTTAAGTAGTAATAAGTAGACCTTGATCTTGCAGTAAGCCTTTGGGCTCAATCTTTAGGGGTGGTTTCACACACCCCAATTAGCACTAGTCTTAAACTTCAGTACTGAAGATAACATTATGTAGGCCAAGATTATTGGTTATGGGGTCTGAGAAACCTGAGGTAAATCTGTAAAGTCTATTAAACTTAAACTATTAAACTCATTTCATTAATTGCATAGATTTACATCTCAGTCACCTTATAATTCACAGATCTTTTTGTTTATTTGGTACTTTTTGCTATAGAAGGCATCATTTTTTGGTGAGTGCAAATATATTTTATTAGCAACAGCGTAGCAATTCTATCATTCCTCAGAAATCTCTTGAGGTAATCCTCCTCTTGGACACAAATGGGAATTGTGGTCAGCTCCAGCAGCGATACTTCAGCTTTGAAGCTCAGCAAAGTGTAAAATGAAGAGCAGCTTTATCAAATCAAACTGCCATATGTTTTTCATGTGTGGTATAGTGTGTAAATATAGTTATTTTTATAAATGTTGGTGCCAGTGTATAAAATAGTATTGGATCAAGTGCTTTTGAATTCTGGCTTTTGTACTGTATATTGTAACAGGTATGACATTTTGCCATAGAGTTTGGAACAAACCATTCATATTCCATGGGAAGTTGTAATGGAAAAATCTGTGGGGGAGAAATTTTCTAGAATAGAAATGTGTGTTTTTTACACTTCCAAGGGACTGGGTTTTCAGGCCTACAGTACCTTGCCAAACCATGTTTGTGTAAAAAAAAAAAAAAAAAAATAGTATTACTTTTCAATGTGGTATGAATTTGTGCAGCAGTAACCCCTTTTAATGGGAATTTCAGACATGTATTGCAGGAGCAGATTCCCCAGCTTCCTGAAACTTGTGCTGTGGTTTTACAAAGATTCACAGTTCAGTACAATATAAGTCTCCATGGAAAAACCCTGAACAGTTGGAGTGTTAGATGTACAAAAACAAATGAACCATAAACGTGTCGGTTTGACAAACCTACCCATGTCAACGCACATAGAAACACTGGGCTCACCTTTAACCTTCCCCATCAATATAAGAGAGAGAGAGAGGGGGAAATGTCAACAATCTATGAACTCTATCAGAGGTCTCTTTTCCCCGCTTAAAGTTACTGTCAACAGTACCATCGGGCAACCAAGTCTAAAGTATGCTATTAGCTACTTCATGATTAATTCTGAGGAGGTCTCCCAGTAAAGTAAACTTATTAGTTATTTTTCTTGCTGTTCACGTGTTTTCACCTTCCAGCACTGTGTAAACATAAGAGCCTATAGTCAATCTCCCATTTCGATATGCTTTTTCTGACTTTCAGAATACCTTCTCAAACTTTGCACAGTTCTCTTCTGTTCTGCTGGAATGTTCTAGTCTATATTGTGGGTTTGTCTAACAAATAGTTCAAACAGAAAACTTTCCTTAAAGGTCTAGGAATAGGGGATGGGATTACCAGTGGATGCTTCTAGCGGTCATTTTTATACTGGCCTCATTCCACATATTCCACATTGCTTTGCTTTCTCAGTGACTGCCCCACAGGTAAATATGATATTAAATATGCAAATATCTATGAGTGCAGTGTAGTGGGATAATAAACATATATGTGTAATACAAAGGTATAAGGTATTCCTTTAATGTATATTTTCAGTTGGTATGCTGCAGAGTTACAGTGCCTATAGGAAGTATTCTTCCTCTTGGGCGTTTTCACAGTTTGTTGTGTTACAACCTGAAATCTTGATGCATTTAAATGGGATTTTTTTCCTTTGATTTACACAACCTACTCAACACTTTCAACGTGTGAAAAAATGGGGGGGGGGGGGGGGTGAAAAAACAAATTAATTAAAAATAAAAACCTGAAAAGTCTTCATTAGATAAGTATTCATCCCCTTTGCTATGACAATCCTAAATAAGCTCAGGTGCAACCAGTTGCCTTCAGAATTCACACAATAAGTTAAATGGAGCCCATATGTGTGCAATAAAAGTGGTTCACTTGATTTCAGATTAAATACACCTGTCTCTGTAAGGTCCCACAGTTGGGTAGTGCATTCAAAGCAAAGATACTACCATGAAGACCAAGGAGCTTTCAAAACAACTCCGGGATACAGTTGTGGAAAGGCACAGATCAGGGGAGGGGTATAAAAAGATTTCAAAAGCATTGAATATCCCTTGGACCACAGTCAAGTCGATCATTAAGAAGTGGAAGGTATATGGCACCACCCAGAATCTGCTTAGAGCAGGCCGTCCTCCCAAACTGAGCAGCTGGGTAAGAAGCCACCAAGAGGCCAATGACAACTGTGAAAGACCTACAGCATTCCATGGCTGAGATGGGAGAAACTCTCCATGTGTCAACAGTAGCTGAGGTACTCCACAAATCTGGCCTGTATGGAAGAGTGGCAAGAAAGAAGCCATTTCTGAAAAAATGCTCAAGTAAAATCCTGCTTGGAATTTGCATAAAGGCATGTGGGAGACTCTGAAACTATGTGGTAAAAGATTCTGTGGTCTGATTAAACAAAAATTGAACAATTTGGCCTAAATGCAAAGCGTTATGTCTGGCACAAACCCAACACAGCACATCACCCAGGTAACACCATCCCTACTGTGAAGCATGGTGGTGGCAGCATCATGCTATGGGGATGCTTTTCATCGGCAGGGACTGGGAAGCTTGTCAGGGTAGAGGGCAAAATGGATGGTGCTAAATACAGGCAAATCCTTGAGGAAAACTTTCTTCAGTCTGCAAAAGACCTAAGACTGGGGTGGAGATTTGCCTTTCAGAAGGACAATGACCCCAAGCACACAGCCAACGTGACGCTGGAGTGGCTTAAAAACAAGAAAGTGAATGTCCTGGAGTGGCCTAGTCAGAGAATCTGTGGCAAGACTTGAAGATTGTTGTCCACCAACAATCCCCATCCAACTCCTCTCCTCCTGCACATTCTCAAATAACAAACATGCCTTTTATATCATGTGTCCAGGGGATGATTGACAGTGAATCATTCAATCAACCACCTCCTGGCCACATTCCACATTCCAGACTCTACCAAACAATCAAACAATCAACCAAAACGGTAGCCATCGTGGTTGCAGGCTGTGCCTTCACCAAGATGGCCACCAGTCATCAAACCTTTATCCACACACACGGGTAGAGCCTCTGCTCTACCACAATGTGTCAGGTAAAAATTTCTATAAAATGAAACAAAATCTGGGGGAAAACCTTGCTTTAGGTCTGCGGTATAGAGAAATGTGCTGAATTGCTTTTTGTGCACATTTTTACCTATCACTGCCAAATGCAATAAGTAATTTGCTTATAGTGCCATTTAATGCACTGTCGGAAAGTAAAACAATGTTGTGGTTTATCTGAGTTAATACAGATGGAGTCATTTTGTTTGTACTATTATTAATTCAGGTGTTTTTTTAGTAAATTTGGGGAGAAATCCAGGGGTAAAATACACTGAACAAAAATATAAACGCATCATGTAAAGTGTTGGTCCCATGTTTCATGAGCTGAAATAAAAGATCCCAGAAATTTTCCATATGCACAAAAAGCTTATTTCTCTCAAATTTTGTGCATAAATTTGTTTACATCCCTGTTAGTGAGCATTTCTCCTTTGCCAAGATAATCCATCCACCTGACATGTGGCATATCAAGAAGCTGATTAAACAGCATGATCATTACACAGGTGCATCTTGTGCTGGTGACAATAAAAGGCCACTCTAAAATGTGCAGTTTTGTCACACAACACAATGCGACAGATGTCTCAAGTTTTGAGGGAGTGTGAAATTGGCATGCTGACTGCAGGAATGTCCAACAGAGCTGTTGCCAGAGAATTGAATGTTCATTTCTCTACCATAAGCCGCCTCCAATGAAGTTTTAGAGAATTTGGCAGTACGTTCAACCGGCCTCACAACCGCAGACCACTTGTAACCACGCCAGCCCAAGACCTCCACATCCGGCTTCTTCACCTGCAGGATTGTCTGAGACCAGCCGCTCGGACAGCTGATGAAACTGTGGGTTTGCACAACCGAAGAATTTCTGCACAGACTGTCAGAAACCATCTCAGGGAAGCTGCGTGCTCGTCATCCTCATCAGGGTCTTGACCTGACTGCAGTTTGGTGTCGTAACCAACTTCAGTGGGCAAATGCTCACCTTCGATGGCCACTGGCATGCTGGAGAAGTGTGCTCTTCATGGATGAATCCCAGTTTAAACTGTACTGGGCAGATGACAGACAGAGTGTATGATGTCGTGTGGGTGAGTGGTTTGCCGATGTCAACGTTGTGAACAGAGTGCCCTATGGTGGAGGTGGGGTTATGGTATGGGCAGGCATAAGCTACGGACAGTGAACACAATTGCATTTTATTGATGGCAATTTGTATGCACATAGATACCATGATGAGATCCTGAGGCCCATTGTCGTGCCATTCATCCGCCGCCATCACCTCATGTTTCAGCATGATAATGCACGGCCCCATGTCGCAAGGATCTGTACACAATTCCTGGAAGCTGAAAATATCTCAGTTCTTCCACGGCCTGCATACTCACCAGACATGTCACCCATTGAGCATGTTTGGGATGCTCTGGATTGACGTGTATGACAGCGTGTTCCAGTTCCCGCCAATATCCATCAACTTTGCACAGCCATTTAAGAGGAGTGGGACAACATTCCACAGGCCACAATCAACAGCCTGATCAACTGAAGGAGGAGGTGTGTAGCACTGCATAAGGCAAATGGTGGTCACACCAGATACTGACTGATTTTCTGATCCACGCCCCTACCTTTTTTTTTTTGTTGTTTTTTTTAAAGTATCTGTGACCAACAGGTGCATATCTGTATTCCCAGTTATGTGAAATCCATAGATTAGGGCCTAATGAATTTATTTCAATTGACTGATTTCCTTATATGAACTGTAACTCAGTAAAATCTTTGAAGTTGTTGCATGTTGCGTTTATATTTTTGTTCAGTGTAATTGGACACTCTAAATTCAAATAATGATAACGAAAAGAAGAAGAAAATGAAAAATAGGCCAGGCGAGCTGTGATTGAACAGGTCAGGTTCCCAGTGCCTGATCATTCTGTTCATTAGAGTAGCTTCCTGTTTCTGCTTCTGTACTTATGCTTATGTATCCTGGAGTGCTTGCTTTGTTGATAGTACTCAGTTGCCTTAGTTTCAAGAAAAACAAGCCTTCCATTTGATCATTTTTAAATATAAGAAAATGAGAAAAAAAAGTAGAATTTGAGCTGTACGTAAAATCATTTTTATTTGTGGTTACAGATCACAAACCCAACAGTGCGAATGGAAAAATCAAAATTAACCAAAAAGAGTCTCTTTTTTGTCTGCTTCCCAGATCTGAATGGGGGGGGGGGGGGGGGGGGGGGGGGGGGGGGTCTCGCAAATTACATCCAGAATGTTTCTGCAAATTATCAGAAAATCTTAGTCATCAGGAATGTTGTGCAGTATTCCGACCTTTCCAGTGCTTAATACAGTTTGATGCTAAGAAGATGGCTGTTGTATTCTTAGAAACTTTTCTTCCATGGGAGGTGACTATTTGAAGGTACCCATTAGATAGATAGACAGATCTTTAATATTACAGAAGGATGCTGGTTTATAAGCCCATGTTGAAAGTATCAGCTCGGTATAAGTCCTGAGAAAAAATCATTCCAGTGAAAGTTACAATTAATTTTGCAACTAAACATTGGCATGCATGGTATTAATAATGATATACAGGAATATAATCATACCACCCTTACAAAAGATAATGTATGTTCATAATAATTGTAGGAAACAACTGGAGTATGAAGATACATAAATTAATTACTGTATGTGTGCGACATAATTATTAACATGTGCAACGTAATAATTCTAGTCTATGTATAAAGACAAGTCTTCAGAAGAAGACCTTTTCATGACTAATAGTTCCTGTATGCCATTGCTGACTAGTCCCCTATTTTGAAGCTGTTGCACAGGCTAGTTTCTATGGTTTTAATGGTATGAAACTAGAAAGAAGCTTGCAGAAGGGAGCAGTTAAATTACTGTTAATTAATTAATGTTCTTTTTCACAAGTAATTACAGATCTGTATGGTACTATTTTATAACTCTGACCACAATACATTGGCACAGGCATTGAAATATAAGCACTTACGTGCATTTGGTTAGTGTGTTCAGTATGAAAAATATTGAAATACTAAAAGTGTTTGGTGGTCGTGTTGCCAAAAACCAGAACATGATTCAGGACACTGTTCTTCAGCCATTTGCAGTGGTTAAGCATGTAATGTAGTGAACCTTGTCTTAAATACACAATGTCACCTGTGCAGAGGTGCTGTAGAGAATGGGGAGGTGTCTTGGAAAATGGTAACCCACAGTTTTAACCCATAACTTCTTCTTGCTTGCTTGCCAACCGAAAACACATTTTCTGAAAACAGAAATGTTTTACCGTCACCTCAAATGCATCTGCAATTTCCAGACAGAAAAAAAAAAAAATACATGTATGGTTAAATTAAAGTGAAGTGAATTTGAAATTATGGGATATCAAGTCCCCCTGCATTCTATTTTATTGAACCATGTGACATGGATGGCCTGTGGTGATGTCAGACCTGGAAGACAGTGGACACAGACAACAGTTGGTTTAATAATTAAACAAATAAAACTAATTTGTGCAATCCCCGTGCTCGTATACTAATACACATTTTATCTGCACGTGAAGTGATTGTGCAATCCCGGTGTATAAACACAACTGTATATTTTAAATCATCCTTGATAACCCACACTTCGTGCACCAATACATACATGCAACGTATAACACAAAAATACACACAGGGTCGGGGTACCCTGCCACAAACCATTAATAAATCGAGCAAAATAATCCATTAAAATCAAGGGTAATGGCATTGTTCTTTTTATTGAAGCTGTGTCTGTGCAGCTCCATTGCTCAGACTATAGTTACTGCTTCTCATGCTGTAACCAGTTGGGCTCCTCTGTTACAATCAGAGTGATTGCTGTAGACAGTATAATGTATTATGGCTTGGCAGAGCCAGGCTGTGGCTATAGATTCAGCTGTTTGTGCTGAAAAGCAGGTTTGGCTCATGGAAGCAATCTGTGTGTAAGATGGTGGCCTAGACAATACAGGAATGTTCCTCATAAGAATTTTTTTTAAATCGTGAATCACACACATTCAGGAAATCCTTCCCAAATTGGTTCATCTGAATTCCAAAGTCGTTGTTCCACTGTTCCTTTTGCCTACCAACTCCCACAGGGTCTTGGTCCTTCTGTTAATTCTGATGCATTGATTCTGAGTGGGTTCTGAATGATATAGGTGTGGAACTCATAGCTCGCTGCCTTCAGGCTAACACTAAAAACCAAGGACTGCCCTTGTATTTTTGCTGCACTTTATACAAGTCGGTTTACATGTGTGACTTTCTTTTCCTACAGGGACATAAAGGCTACCCTGGATCTCCAGGACACCCAGGAGAACCAGTGAGTACTCATTATGGTTTCAAAGAAAGCAATGGCAGCACCCAGCCCTCTGACATGTCCAAAAGTACACTCAACTCTTCAGTGTCTGTATTTTTTGCCTCAAGATAAAAATGAGATGAAAATAAAAGAAAGCTGACCCATTTTTCCTTCATGCAGTGCTTTTCCCTGTAACAGTACAAATGAAACAAAGCCTCAGTCTCCTGAACCAGGCAGGACCTCTTCGAAAGCAACTGTCTGTCTGCTTGCAGCTTACATTTCTAATGCACCTGCTGCTTGAGCATAAAACCATTCTACTTTGCTTGTGTTATTTTCTTAAAGTATAATCAAGCTTCAACTTCTGCATTAATCCATACTGTACATTAGTAGTCATTGAGACAGATCAATACACTTTGCTATCAAGCTATTATTCCGCTCCAGCACAATGTCCATTTATGATTTGCTTCAGAATTGAAGATTTCTCAACACGAGAGACATCTGTAAAGTAACGCAAATATTCAGCCTCGTCCTGCAATCAACACACAAAAGGCATGCATGGTTAGAGCTGGTGACAAAGCATTTAAGCACTGCTTTCATGTTACTGCATTTCCTAAAAATACAGGATAACATTCAGCCCTGGGGCATACAAGGCTACCTTTCTAGAAGTCTGAGTTTGAATTATTGTTTATATATTTGGTCACACATGAGAGCGGAGAGTTTGCATAATGGACGGTTGTTAGACAGGAGTCAGGCCTATGTTAAAGGATATTGAATGAATGCGTTTGCACTTAAAGAACTTTGGCAGCACCTTCTTTTTTGCTGAAACAGTTCCATATGGTTTTACACAGAGCTAGGCATCTCTGAAAAAACCAGCAGCAAAGTAGCACCTTATTTCTGATAGGGACCCCCCTTCCAAAAACAATATTGACCAAACACAAAGGTCTTTCTATTGAAAACGATCAGGCTTCCACAGTGATTTATAGAACTGTACTTTTCTTTCATAAGGAATCCCTGATCAGAACTTTGGGCGTTTCTCTTAATTGTGGCTATTTGCGTTATTCATTCATTTTTGTTTTTTAGGGGGAGCGTGGCCCAGATGGAAGCCCAGGTGCCAAAGGTTATCCTGGCAGGCAGGTGCAGTAAATCTTATCATGCTGTGCTGGCTAATGCACAAAGCAGTGATTTGAGTATGGTGGGAGATTTATTATTATTATTATTATTATTATTATTATTATTAATGTTATTATTATTAATGTTGGAGTACCAAGTAATTTTTGCAGTGGAAGGGTTTAAGAACTTAAAGTTAGTGCAGATTATTATCTGATGAACCTGTAAGATTGCTTTTGTATTTATTTACTTTTTTTCTGTTGGACACGTTTCTGTATTGCATGAAGAGATCATTTGAACGAAGAGCACATGTTACATTTCAACCTGTCCTGTGGCCACGGAATCTACACACCACACTAAAATATAATGTCCCATACCTAACAAAATGGGTTTATCAATCCCTTTTGAGATTATCCTGGTGAAACATCTGTGCAGCTTTTGGATACGGAATTATCTACCAACCGATTGCTTCCCATCACCCATCTGTCAGTGACCATCGGTTGTGATGTCTTGTTAATCACATCTGTCTTAAACGGGGCGATCCAGCTTTCCTATATTACAGAATACGTTTATAACAAATGAATCACTTGAGGGACAACCCATTGGCAGGTCTATCGGTTTTTATATATAGTTGAAGTGGACTTGTTTTGTTAACCACTCTCATGATAAGCAATGGTGATCTTCGTAATATCTCACTGTGTCTGAGAGTCCCGTATAGTGTGAGTTTGTAACCTGCAGTTTTAACCAGCATCTGTTGAATTCTATATTGACCCCATTAGTGCCGTCCAACAAGCTATACAAAGGGAGTCTATTTTGAAGGCCTCCTCTGCTGCCTTGCACAGAGGCGCTAGGATATCTCTTGAAGCAGCGCTTTTAGAAATATTCTTTAAATAAAAACAAAGAATAAAGTCGAATGCTTCATCTTGAGTTGGGAAGTCAGAAAACTGGCAGTATCATATTTTATGCAAACACTATTAACTGTATTGGCAGTGGTTGAAACGGTATCTCCCTCCTCATAGGACGGTTCCTGCTGGCAGGATAACAGTACAGTACAGTGTACAGGCTTGTAAAGGATGGCCCTTGAGCAGAACCATTCTTTCACAGTCCCCCGTACCACGGTTTACACTTTTAAATTGGTCTTTAGCACCCCCTACCATCCAAAATACTGGTTTTGACACCGCACTAGAGGTCGTTCTGGTAGAAAAGTGATCTAACATGGAAAATTAGCTTGGAAAACTCAAGACATTTTCCTTGAATGAAATTGTCTCTTCTCACATTTGCACATAGTAGCGATAGCTGGACCAGGTTGACTTACTGTCATTCAGTGGTGATATTATAATATTGATTTGTTATTGATTTAGAAAAAGATCAGTGTATTATACTTTGACACATGAAATTACTATAGTATACTTTGACACATGACATATTTGAATTCAGTAAGCCTAATTATACAATTGCAGAGACTAATTCAAGCAGTTGGTCAGATTCTAGTCTTTTAATTAGGAGGAAATTACAAAATTTTAAGCAAACAAGAAATCACTTGCAAGTCTCTAAATTTAAATATGTGATCTTGTAACTTCATAGGGTGTGTTTCTCCTTTCTGAAGCTTTGTGTAGTGCAGTTTTTTACTATCTTGATCATGGTGAACTGAACTTAAGCATCGTTCAATTGATTTCATACATAAATTTGAAAAAACAAAACAGCAGTGAGTGCGGCATGTGTTCTCATAGCTCCAGGGTCCTGGGTTCGATTCTGGCCTCAGGGGTCTGTCTGTGTGGAGTTTGCATGTTCTTCCCGTGTTCGCGTGGGTTTTCTCCGGGTACTCTGGTTTCCTCACACAGTCCAAAGACATGCTGGCTAGGTGGATTGGCCTCTCTAAATTGTCCCTTAGTTGGCCTGCGATGGACTGGCATCCCATCCAGGGAGTAGTCCTGCCTTGCACCCTGTGACTGCCGGGTTAGGCTCCGACTCACTGCGACCTTTTATAGGAGTAAGAGGTTACAGATAATGGATGGGTGGAAAACAACAATTAGTTTTTTTTTTTGGAGCCACGGAAGCCTGTGTAAGTAACAAACGCACAAGAACAGGCCTTGTTCAGGAGCACGTTCTTTTTGAAACATTTCCAGAACTAACATGTTCATGTTCAGCATGTTTAATGTAGTAATAAATTGTGGTTTCAAAGTATAAACACAACAATACTTTGACAGTTTAGTAAAATCTTCCAACTACTGCTCTACTTTTCATCTGTTTTAGGGGTTACCAGGACCAATAGGAGATCTGGGGCCCAAAGGTGCTCGGGTAAGTAAAACAAGCAGTTTGTCTCATCACTCTACATGAAGAAAGTGATGTAGAAACTTGAGTACAGTGTGGGCTAAACAACCTTGACTATAGCGGCACAGGTGGTAGACAATGAGGCCTCCTTCTTCTTTCATGAACTCACAGCTCGAGTCCTGTACTACCGTGGGCTTCCCTTTATTAAAAAGTAATGCTGTTTTGATCACAGTATTTTATAGGCAGTGCTCATGGATTTAGCCCATGCTGCTGTTTACCAAGTTTAGGAGTGCTGTCAAAAAGGATGACTATCAGTGTATGTTATTTTTCAATTAAATCATACCAGAAAATACATTAGGGTAATCTCAAGGGTCACATCTGGCTATATGACCTTTATTAGTCTAAGTTATTTTAATAGTTGTTACATTAAGTTAGACCTGTATTGGGTTAGTAACAGGTTCTGCAAGACCTAGCTCATATTAATAGGGCACATAGCAAACACTTTTTGATAAGGTTTCATTTAAGAGTTGTGGTAATAAAGCAGAGAGACCAAAACAACCCTTTAACAGCTTCAACTCCAGATGTACAAATGAAACCCCTTCCCAGGTAGTAGACCTGCAATTGCTATAAAATGTTAACTTATGATGAATAAATAATAAAGAAATGACCTAAACTGTGTTTTTCATTAACCCTTTATGCTCTTGTGTACTACATACCCATGTTCAATATAGAGATAAAAACACGTTTGAGTTTTTTTTTGTTTTGTTTTTTGAACAGTGAAAACTAAATTGCTGCTAATAACATTACTAATCAGTAAACAGTAATTATCAAACATCAAAACATGTGCCATTATCGACTTGCTCTGTGCCATTTTTTGAAATGTTCAGTACAACAGAACCCGGGGTTGCCTTCTCAACCACTGCGCATTTTTCTTGTGTCTTTTTTGTTTTCATTTTTGTAGCAGATCCTGCATCTTTGTTGTGGTTTCTGCTTCCCTTGTGTTGGAGGGATAGTCACAGATGCGTGTTCAGGGCTACTTTGCGCAGGCATTGTGATGGATCTGGCTGCCCCAGATGCCTGCTTCATTGCCTGTACCCAGTGATGTCTTTTGATAGTATTTTGTCACAGCACTGCCATTTCAAACCAAACATATTCCCGTTTGCAGCTGGCTTACCTGTAAAATAGCTGCATGCTCTTGTTTGTACTGTTCTTGGCTCCACCTCCTCTTCATCGTCATCGCTGAGTGATAGGTCAGCATCACTGTCGCTGGTATCGAAATCCCCCGGACCAACTTCACTGCCGTTTCTCATTATAGAAAGACCACATGCGTTGCCATGTTTAGCTTTCGCTAAAAACTATATAAACTACAACTAAACAAGTAAAAATAATAATTTAAAACACTATACTTGTAAAAGTAGAGTTCCCACAATATATCTCAGTCTTCTAAACGCCCATAGGTAGATTGGAATCTCTACTCGACACGAAATTGGATACAAATGTCACCTGACCTTCCCCCGACTTTCATTGCACATTCCACAGTACTAGCACTGCCTTAGAGAATGAAACCTGAAACGCTAGACTGAGAAACCGCTGCTAGAATAGAATGGGAAACTTGACGTACGGGGGTACGGCATGGTACTGCAAGTGAATAATCAGGATTACTACCAGTTGAAATGGAATAAGATACAGATTTTGTTTTAGGTTGAACGATTGAAATAACGGTAAGAATTCAAGAAGAATGTTTGTTTCAGTGGGTTAGTCTGAAAAGGCAGCTACAAAGTGTTTGTAATCTTGAGCAGTTTAAATGTGTGCGAGATACCCAGCCATCATTTCAACTTGACCTGCCATTTCCAATTGATCCTAATATGATTAGGAATTAGTAATGTGGAGCCAGCCTGTTATCTAACTGAGCTAGATGTAATTCTCAAACATAATACTATGTTTATATGCAAGAACCGAGCGTCAGCACAGCAGTGTTTTTAAGATGGAATTACAAGTTGAAGTTATGTTTCTGTTTCTTTCTTCAAGTGCTGTCTTGCGGTTTCACCTTAAATGACCTTTGTTTTGACCTCTAACTCCATGTATGAAGGGAAATGCTAGGTCAGGCTTGGTTTCACTCCCAATGATATATGGTCAATTAAGTCAATATCAGTATATGTTTTGTGAGGTTTTTGGTTTCTTCTTCTTTTTTATTTATCCGCTGATGTAAATTACACTTGAAGAACCTAGATAAACATCATTTGACTGACTCTGTAATTTACATCTTACCACTCTCTAGAAACAGTCTTCAATAACCCGTAACAAGAACACATTTTAAAATGACTGCATGAAGACCCACACCACATTCCTTTTCTTGCTACTGCATTTATGTATTTATTTATACAGAATTTCAAGACAAATGCTGTAGATATTGAAAAAATGTTTTTTTCCCCTTGTGTTTAAACACTTCCTGTGTGGTAAATCACCTGCCCTGATTGGAGTAAACTGTCAGGAAGTGATTTTGTACTAGGAAGCAGCACTTGTACAGCATTGTCATGGTAATACCTTCATAACTGAAACTGAAGTATAAAATACAGGCAAAGAACCAAAATATCTTTAATAAAAAGGGATTTGATATAATACTAAGAGGTTAAAAAAGGAGTAAAAACTTAGTTAGAAGCATTCCTTGTAATGTGATTTGTTTTACGTACTTTTTGATAAAATTGATTATTTTCAGTGTAAACTCTCTGTTCCCCTTGTCTGTCTGGAAGCAGAATTCCAAGTAAAATCATCCATCTGTATCTGACCATGACAACAAGCCTTAAAAAACTGCTTGTTTTATCAAATGAGCAATGTAACATAAACAGATACTTTACAGCAGGGTATTATTAATCATTGCTTACTGGTCAATTATATACAGATTGTTAAATAGTGGAAGATGTTCAGTGGAAGATATTCTCTTGATTTTGACAGCCGCTAAACAGTAAAATGTGTTAGTGAACTAATTTGTGATTTCATGAACTGGTATCTGAGAAGCAGCACAGATGGATGGGGTTGCTTTAGAAGTGAATTATGATAGCAGGGGAAATTTTGTGTATCTTGGATGCTGAAGAGAAGGTTTTTTGAGTCTTGGAGCAGTACCACTGTTACTGTATACAACTGGAGGAAATTTAGATACAACATGAGATTTCTATCATTAAAAAAAAAAAAAAAAAAAAAATGTATTGCTGGGAGCTCCCAAGTGGCGCACCCAGTAAAAGGCACTGTGCGTGCAGTGTAGGATGCACCCTACAGTCTTGACGTTGCCAGTTCAAGTCCAGGCTGTTCCACTGCCGACCATGGACGGGAGTTCCAGGGGGCGGTGCACAATTAGCCGAGCACTGCCCGGGGTGGGGGATGTCCTCGGCTCGCCGTGCACTAGCGACCCCTGTAGACTGGCCAGGCTCTGTAGACTGGCCAGAGAGAGAGAGAGAGATTTAAATGTAGCGACTTTTATTTTAGCATGTTTTTTTCTTCACCTACAAATGTGGTTTTTCATGTGCTTTTGCACTGGAGACTTGAGCTTTGAAGTTGAATGTTTGTTTTGTGAAAAGATCTGAAATGATACTGTGGGCATACTGTGTTAATTGCACTTCTTGATTATTGAGACTGTGTGCTGTGCTCTACCTTTTGAATTAAGCATATCTAATTGTAACGTAATCTATCCACCTAATGTTATTAGTAATCTGATTTTAATTTAAAAAAAGTAGAAGCCAATACATTTTTAAATACACACAACAGACAATTGCTCAAATATTTGATTGTAATATGCAACCAAAAAGGAATTTGCATATAAAAATGCCTGCTTCATTCTGTGAGAAATGTTTATAATCATAATTACTGTGCATTATTGTCCTAGTGTTATCCTGCAAAACTGTTCAGTTTGATGTAGTGCCAGGTTTATTGCATGTAAATGTTTACCCATAACTAGTAAAAGAAAACCCTGTTGAGTTTGCTATAATAAAATGGATAACTTAATCTGTTTTGACTATTAAGTATATCATGAAAATAATAGTTTTTATTCATTTTATCCCAACATCAATTATTCAGACATATCTTCTCATGAAAAAGTGCATATTTTCCTGAGCTGAAGGCATGCTTATCATTTCTAAGCAATTCCTTATCTTGCCAGGAAAGGGGTGACTTGCGTAAACATGCAAGCCATTTTTTTTTTTTTTTTTGTTCTGTGTTTTTTAGTTGCAGGAGCAAAGATGGGGGATTTAAAGACAAACTTTAACCTCTTTTCCCCACCATCATCTGCAGTGCTGTTGGAGAAGCCCCCCCCCCCCCCCCCCTTGATCCCTGGTGTGAGGGTATGTGCCCTTGGACTACATCGTGGAAGCCAGCACCATGCAGTCCATGGGCATATACACTTGCCTCAAGGCTTAGTTCATCACGGACACTTCTTCTGCGGCGTTCGGAGGGCGGCACTGGACCGAGCTAAGATAGCTGCTTTGACATGAGAGCCGTCGCTAGGATGTAATGAGGTTTCTCATTTAACTTGTCTTCATTTCTCTCTGCAGGGCTTTATAGGAATCCCAGGGCTTTTCGGGCTGCCTGGACCTGATGGAGAAAGAGTATGTTTTAATTTTAATACAGTATATATATATATATATATATATATATATATATATATATATATATATATATATAGTGATTTAAATAAGATATGAGGTGTCCAGGTGTGTCTTGTGAAATAACACATTGCTAGCTGTGCGGTACTTTTCCAGCAGTCTTGAAGTGTCTTATTGAAACAGTAAAATGACCCATTCCAGAAGAATAGTTGCTTGGTGATAAGGCTTAGAAGACAGCACTGCTTGGAATCTTTTACAGCCAATCAGAGTGGTCTGTTCACCTGCACCATTTTATAACTCAAAAGCAGTGAAAAGGAAATCCTGAGAGATCCACCACCTGTATTTTATTTTTCACTGAACTCGTTTAAAACAAGCTATTTTGGGAAAATTGAGCACAGAAATAAAAATCTTAGAATCCAGAGGCAGTTTCCACGTGAAATTATTTTTAGGGCTGACCAATATTTAGTTCTCTTTATTTATTTATTTATTAAATACAAAGCAATGTGTTTTCTATATATAGACATCTGTTGCGGAAATTCAGCAACGTTATTGTATCACTGACAATTACTTATAGTTGTCCCCTTAGGGGATACAACTGAAACCTCAGGCAGGGATTATTTATATTATTCAGTCCCTTTCTGAATCGTGCAGTGACATGAGTTTTTAATTTTAAATTATATTGGCCTCTAAATCAGAACTTTCGGTACCATAAGCTATATTAACTTCCATACATTAAAATAAAAAGGTTTTCCTCTACATCCGCTATAGGAATGTAATGTTTTAAAAAATATACATAATGTTAATTCTAATAGTTCTCAACCTGTTTATTTCCATATATATTTTAGTATGCTGCAATTCTCTGGTATCTTGAAACCAACTATTTGCTCAGTATAGAGAGTTGTTTCCAGTTGTAACTGAAACAAACTTTGCAGCAGGGAAATGCAACTTTTATATATTCCAGAATACACGTCAGGGAAGCCATTGGCCTCACAAATTATTCAGTTATGGGTGGAATTGTCCAGCTGCACAAAAGTGCCTACTATATAATGTAGGTGTTTTAAAATTGAAGGCTACAGGTTATGACTGGTGAGGGATCATGTCAATAGAGGAGCCGTTGTGCCAGAGTGTGGCGCACTATGAAGCACTTCTAACACATGGAATTATACCGATTTGCTGGGTGTAGCAGCGGGTTCTTTTCATAGTATTTGCTCAGGATCAGCTGGAGTTGGAATTTCAAATATTCACACTGTGCTGGGTTATATCTGGAGGTCACTTGGGGGGAAATGACAAGAGCCCTTTGAGATATGATGATGATGATGATGGATTAGCTTCTTCATACACTGAACATAGCTAATCCAAATGGTATCTCTGGATGGCTTTCATTGATCGTTCTCGAAGGTGTCAGTTCTGAATACCCATATACTCGTATATTAATATATTTTTTTTTTTGTGATCTTTTCTGGTGATCTCCAGAGACATTTATATTAAAAGCTTTTCTTTCTTTTCTTTCTTTCCATTAAGGGTGTCGCTGGAGCTCCGGGGAAGAGGGGCAAGATGGGTAGGCCGGTAAAGTTTTCTCCCAACATACTTTATAGATAATTATTAATGAATATTCTTGAACAATGTGCTATAATGCCAACCCTGGTTTGAAAAGCTTGGCTACTAAACACATTCTTGTCTAATTGTGCATTTTGCAAGGTCCAGACATGTCCTTATAGCTTTTCTTTCATGTGCACACCTATTCTGGAACCCTTTTTTTTATCAGGCCACTCAGGGTTTATCTCTGAATTCTTTTTTTTAGCTTTGTATTCAAAGTGTGTGGCAGTGAAATGGTGGGCCCCCAAAGTAATGTAATAAAACAAGTTCTTGCAGAAAGAGCTTGCATGAGTCATATTTTGAAAGCTTTCCAGACCTTTCTTTTTGCCTGACATCCAGGAGAGGCTTACAAATTTGCGGTCAGTGCTCTTATAAACAAGTTCCTGACTCTGATGTAGAATCCTGATAAACATCTCCGTGTTTATTCTTAAACTGTGAACACGTGGTGCTCTTAAAGAGCTTATTTCAGGCAAGACAGGCCTAACAAATGGGCATTTGTTTTTCAAAGGCTTCATTCACATTGCTCACAGCACCATCGCCTAGTTTACAGTTCACAATACACTATTATACCCACTTCAATAGTCTGAATCATGACTGGAGGTGCGGTGCCCAAGTGTTGTGGACTGTAAAGCAAAGCAGGGTTTCTGTGTTATGACTTTGAGCTTTTTATCCACAGATGAGGTTTGAACAGATTCGCAGTGATCAGCATTTGCAGAAAATATACTGGATGCTAAATTATTTGAAGCTCCAGTCACCAGCTTAGCATATATCACGTATTACTTAAGTGAGCCAGACATGAACCCCTCACTCAAAGGGTGACAAACGCAAGAGGCTTGTGAATTGACCTGCTTCCCCAGCATGATAACATTTAGGATCAAAGCCCCAAGATCCCTGTTACACAGAAATGTGCAAACAAACCATTCAGCAGTATGATTTCCATGATACTAGAATAACGATAATGTTTACTGCCAGAAACCTTCCTAGACTTCATGTCACTGTAGGAGAGTACTCACGTTCCCTTTCATAATATCACCATAATATCTCCTCCGTCGTATATATTTCAAATATTTTAACAAATCCAGTTTTAAACTAATACACGCCTGAATATTTTTATGGGTTCACGTATGACCACATTTTTTTACTATGTGGACCCTATAATATAAAAAAAAATGAATGTCAGTTAAATCCCATCAGATTCTATAGCGGGGCCCCCGCCTTCACCCCCAAAAAGCTTTTCATAATCGTGCAGTAGCCCCTCTCTAAACCAGACATGTTTGTCCGACGTAAGGAGGTGTCGAGTTTAAAAACAATACAATAAAATCGCACACACATTCATTTATGGTGCATTTTAAATGTAAATCATTGCGCTGAAACTAAATGATTTTTTTAATTAATTTTTTGTTTGTTTTTTGTTTTTTAATTATTATTATTTTTAACTTGGCCTACTTAGTAGCCTAGACAATTAACACAAAATAGATCATGGTTCTATACAGATGCGTATATGAGCTGGAGGGTTTAATGGCACATGTGTGCAGTCTGTTGCTACCAACACATTGGGGAAATCAGAAATTTTCCAGGCTTGTAAGTACACCCTGCTTTTAGGGAAAAATATGTATTTGGGTGTTCGCCTCAAAAATGCATTGAACACAACTGCCAATGCACAAAAAAAGACTTTGAAATGCCAGCAACAGCTGCCACAGTCCCCTGAAAGGACCCAGAGGCAAGGTAATGCAGGGTGGATAATAGTTTGACCACTGCAGGGATAGCATGGCTTCTCTGGGTGACAGGATTCGGGTCATCTTTTTAAATCAGACAGCAGCTCAAGAATTATGTGGCTGTCGATCCTGGACCTGTGCTTAATCTGGTCTTCACTTAAATCGAAGAGGGTAATGCGGGTATGAAATACCCTTTCTGTTCTCATCCTACAAATTACTCTGTAAGGTTTCTGCCACAGTAACAGTATAAGAAAGAGTCCTTAAGTGAATACACAGTCCAGACTTTTGGAAAGCCCTCAGTTTATTTTCCATCGGTTAGTTCATTACTCCGTAGACAAACCACAGATCGCCAGTACATGCATATTATTGTAATAGTTCCCATATCCCTGCACAACTGTTAACTGCCATGCTGTACTTGTTCAACTCTCTTTGCATACACACGCACACACTACATCTCCTCTGTTGGGACGTGGAGTTTAACGTCAGCCTCTCAAGAGCTCCAAACCTTGAAGGTGCAGAGCTAATATTAATATACAAGGGATCATTACAAGTCATTCTTTGTGACTGTTTTAACAAATTGATGCAATTGTGTCGAAATTGCCATCAGCTTTATTACATCTCATTAAAGTGCTTTGTGATGATGGTCCACAATGAAAGGCGCTATATGAAATAAATATTGATTGATTGAGATAATATTTGAGAATCTACACCCCCTTTTTGCGAATTTATGCAAGAATGCCCTTAATTACATATTCATCTAAGGTTGAACTGCAAAGAAAAACTGAGCATTGCCTAAAAAATCACTAACAGCAGTGCGCTTGTTTAGAACATTTCACCCTAGACTTCCGACTCGTTTGCGACTGTTGTGACAGGCGCAACACTTTAGTAAATCTACCCCTGAGTGCATTGAAAATACCAGTATAGTAACTAGAAGTAGAGCTTCTGATTTTCAGTTTTAACCGATAAACTCGGAAAGAACACCAGAAACAACTACTTATTCTGTGTTAGCTTAGCATGTTAATGGCTTGATGCCTCGACACTTTAAAACTCTAAAAGAGTACTTTGGGGCTAAAAAATGTCTACAGTAACACAGCAGATGTTATAAAAGAACCTTTCAGTCGATATGTCTAAATTCCAATTACTCATAACTTGATGTAGGATTTGGCTCTATTGTTGCCAATAGAGACATGGGGCATTTATATTGGAGAAGATGGGTTTATTTTGTCTTTTATCTGTAATAAAAATGTTAATACACACAGTACAATAGTTTTCTTTTTATCGCTCTTGCTCTCGCTCGCTCTCTTTCTCTCTCTCTCTCTCCTCTCTCTCTCTCTCTCTCTCTGAAAGAAGCAGACTGGGCAAAACATCACCTGTCCTCGGCCAGTTGGCAAATGCTCTATTTAATTGACAAGGCAAGATTATTTTCTGACAGCGGCTGATTTTGTCAGGGTGGGAAGGAGCCAGAATTCCATGGGTCTTGCTGCCAAAGTCTACTTTGTACTCACAACATGCATCGTGGGTGGAGGGAGGTTACTGTGTGTTACAAAATTAATAAGCAGCTTTCAGAGAACTAAATTAAATGAAAATATCTTCACACATTTTCCTCTTCAAAATTTCTGAAACTGAATCCTAAAAGGTTGCCGAACTTAGAAACAGTCGCTGTCAATAGTTGCATAGTTGCATGGCCTTTGTTTGGATGGTCCTCAGCTTCAATACAGAGTCATAAATCTTAAATGTTCATTTTTAATGTTTAGTTACAGGTGATCAACTCCTTAAGTTAAGGAAGCTAAACTCTGTTGGATCTGGCTAGCACTTGTGTGGTGTTGCGTTGTAGAAGACAGTGGTGTAGGCAGCCTGCAGATATAAAGATTACTAGCCTGGACTTTTCACTGCCCTTTAAGCTGTGTTGTAAACGCCTTAGTGATGTGATCGAATTGAATAATAATCTGTGTTTTGTTTCCAGCACATTTGTTTTAATTTTAGTTTTATTGTATTATTTCTAAATGACTTGTTTGTTACTCCACGGCCTCCAGAAAGACAATGATTCTTGTTTTGTTTAAAATGTTTTCCTCGTGCGAATGGCCTGGTTTGTATTTCTCTGTGGGTTTTTTTTCACATCCAGTACGTATTAAAGCAGTGTTGTAGAGTATATGCTTGTAACCATTGATAAATGTGGAAGCCTCAGTGCTAGATCTCCCCAACAAGAACCTGATTGTGTGCAATATTTCACAATAAGCATCAGTGTCGTCGGTCTGTAAACAAGCCAGTAAAATCATAACAGGAGCAATTGTTGTTTCTTACAAGTTTTTATAGCATTAAAATCCATTCGCTTCATAGAGCCCAAAACACACCAGCCTTCTCATTCTGAAATACAACGCAAAGCGGATTTATGTGTATTTAATAGAACTACACTCTCTGTCTTTGTACCCTCTGGTTGTAATAACAGGAAATGGTTAACGACCCTGCCTCGTGGGGTAATTTCCACTGGTTTCTGCAGACCGCAATGCTAATTAATAAAGATGCTTGGAGACCAGACAAATAGTGGAAGTGGCTGTGATTAACAGACTCGCTACAAATGGTAATTCAACTTTGGTGGCTAAACCAAATGTAGTTTTTGGACAAATCTTGCCCATGTCTCTCATTCTGTTAACACTAGTCCCCTTGCTTTTTCATGATATTTAATATTTGACCTCGCTTTTATTTTTCAGTGTTGCAGAGCAAGGTTATCCTGACATGACACAAGCTGGTACTGTGTGGATGTATGAGAGCAAAAACTGGTAGTCCCGCGGGATTGTTCTGGTGGTTTGCGTGTGTGTTACTTTATATAGTGGCTGTGTTGTACCGCTGAGTAACGTGAACTGCTCATGAGAGCTGTTTCATACGAACATTGGAGCCTGTTTTATGTTCTTCAAGACTGGCACCAACTAGAATTGGTTGGCGTTAAATTAATACCCTTTCTTCTTAAGATATGCAGCTGTTTCTTTTTAGCATTGGACTCCAGTATATTATTAACTCATATTAACAGCAACAATGCCAAGATAAAGCAGTCTATAACATTTATTTATTTATTTTTATAATAAGGGCCATTACATAATTGACAAACAGCTAATACACTTTAAATACCTTTTAACTCCCCAGTCCCTTCCCCTCTTTTTATATTTTGTAATTTGCTGGCCAGGGTAGTACACATGTGGTACTGGAGTCTCCAGGGCCATGGCATTACAAAGATAAGTAACGCCAAGAGAATATCACAATATAAAGCACTGCACTTTTGCTTAAGCAGTTCATAGAAAGGCAACCTGTAGTACAAAAATGAAATCGTAATTAATTCCATTACTATAATGATTAATACTCTGTATACTAGTGCAGACACTACTATACTCCAGGTCCATCATTACAGTTTTGGTTGAGTTGACAGAATTATTGAAAAGTTAATCCGTATAATTAATTGTCTGAGTTTTGGGTTTAAAATCAATGTCAATTGGTGCCAAGAAAGATTGGATTTCCATCATCATCATGACCATGGTCCCCGGTAGTCTTGGTCTTGTTCAGTAAAGGCACACTATTGGCAGTAGCGAGCTCTGATTCTCCCCGTTAAGCTCTCACAATGTCCCTAGTCATTGCTGCTGGTTGTTGTGATGGAAAACCCCGGCAGCAGACGTCAAAGTTAAAGACAGCCTGGGCCAGCTGCCGAGGAGGATGATTGGTGAACCCCGGGGGCCCCTGCCGGATACTTCAGGGATACCCGTTTGTTTGATACTTGGGGAAAATCATACAACTACAGTGGTTTTCTAGTTGAAAACCAAAAGTAAGCTGAAATGAGAGGAAAACATACAGGTCGCATGTTGACTGGAAATTGCAGTTGAACAGGCTTCAAAATATATACTGGTTGAAGTCCAGGCATTGCTATCATAATCATTGGTTATATTTGCCTTGAACTGCTCTTAAAATGGATTTTTGGATAATGTTAACAAGCGGTGCATAGCTAATGATTCAAATCACCTTCATTAAATGAAACTCTGTGGCTCATCCACGTATCTAACTATACCATAACAGATTGTATATACATGTCAAACCAGAGGGACTACCATCTTAGAGGAGCTGAGGAAATTGTTCAGTCTCCATACCCATTCAGATCTGTTTTTGTAGAAGCGCAGACCACCTCTTTGCATGTGATTATAGCTGTAAACTTTAGCAAATGCTGACACAGTTTTCCGCTTGGCCATAGTCTTCCACATGTTCATAAAGACCCCAGGAAGATGCAGTCAACCAGGCATTGATCTGTCTGCATTCCAGTAGTCCCATTTGAAATATGCTGGGGAATCTATGTGTCAGAATGAGGTAATGTGTGCAAAAGTTACAATACACAATGATTTTTTTTTAAATATTGATTCCTCTTCAGTGTTGTGGCAGCTGGCATACAGATTGGCAATATTTCAAACTGCTTTTTACAGCCAAGAGTTCAATAAAACATGCCAGCAATTAAACACCCTTATATTGAGTAATTAATTACGATTGGAATTCAAGCACTGTTTCCTGTCTGTTTTAAATGTAATTATATTTTGAGGGTGTCTCTATACCATTGTAGCCTAATATTGAAGTCGCTTAGCTTAAGTTCCTTTTATTCTGCTACAGAGTTTGTGTTGTCTCATCAGTTTCCCTAATCCCAGACTGTTCATTTACATGGCAGAGGCTGTCCAGTTCATAAACATGGATAAGCAAACTTACATCACTTGCAACAATGACAACCCGTTTCCAGTTTGCAAACTTTGGAAAGCTGTGAAGGTTGTAAAACAGTGACTAAGAAAACAAAAACTACACCAGGGAAGAAAGGAACTTGCATTTGTGTTTGTCAGGGAGATGGGTCCACGGGAGATTCCAGACTATGCATTCAGTTTATCGGTGGCTGTGAGAGATAGCTTTCTGGGCTGTAATAGTTTTATTTGCTGGAGCATTGTAAGTGAGCGTAAGAGTTCCTGTTGGTATTGTAACCTGTTTGCTGTTTCATTGGCTTCTTATGATCTCAAGGAAAGTTTTGGGAGCCAGACATGTTATAAGACCCTGGGAAAGTGTCCCAGTGCTAACAGTATTGTTCTTACAAAGAAAATCTGGCCCTACTTGTCATCAGTTGCTCACCAGTATTACAGTGCATCTGAGCTGAGGGTCTGCAATGTGCGCAGGCAGGCTTTCCTCTAGTGAATATTGTTAGTGCCCAGATTGAAAGGAAAATATACAGCTTAAGCAGTCAAATGTTCCCTTCCACAGACCTTAAAGCAACTCTGGTCCATTGGCTGATTTTAGCTGCCAGCTACTGATCTCAATTCTATAAACATCTCGGCTATTGCTTCCAGGTGGTGATGTTTGTATGTTTTCCTTGGGTACCTGGTTATGTCGTCCCTGTTTTTTTTTTTTTTTTTTTTTTTTGTTAATCTTATCCTACATTTTTCCTAGGTAAATTTCATGTTAGGTTAAACCCTGTTCCATTACAAAGTCACAATCAGACAATAAGCATCATATCCACTTATGAGGCATACCATAAGAGACAGACATCTTAACTGTTTTTTTCGTTCATTTACTGTTAAATAATTTACTAGCATGTAACCAAATGTTTCTCATAGTTGAAGAATTTCAAAATCTAACATGAAATACTGTCCTACAATTAAGGCTATCTGGTGGACTTTTGCAATTTATCATTTTTGTAGTTTGTTTGATTACATGATGTTAAATAAAACATGTACATTGTGTTATATATTACATTGTATTGTACACCATCAAGTGTAAAGTGAAAGTCTTTTTATATGCACTGGTTAACAAGGACACGGTATGCAAAACGTTGGAAAATGAACAAGCAGAAGTACGAATTTAAATAAAAAAACCTTTTATTAATAGGTTACTAAATATTAACAAACAGTTAACAACAAAAAAATGTGTCAGTAAACAAGTTGTTAAAGGGCCCTTTAAGATTAAGCGTGACCATCAAAGGTCTTAAATACTTTGAAGTGATTTACAATGGTGTAGTGCTATATTTAGAAGTGAGGAGTCGCTATTATATTATCTCCTCCACTCCCCCCCACCCACAACCCTACCACGCCACCTGAAGTCCTCGTTTCCCCATACACTCAACAGAGCCGCAGTTTTTATCACTAGTAGTTACGCTATTTGAAAGGGATAACTAGTGTACCAATTGATTACAAGTTCAGACAGTCAGGTATTGAGGTATTATTGTAAAGCAACTAGACTTACAGCTGTTTATATTAAACATAAATAAATACACAAATACTGTACATATTTTCACAATTAATAATAATAATCCTATGTGTAACACTCCCCCGTCTCGTATATTGAATGGTTTGGTCCAGAATCTGCTCGTCTTACTGTCCTATTGCAGCGAATGAGAGGTTTTGAAACAGAAGTGCATCCGTTTGCAAAAAAAAAAGATGTGCAAGACCACAGGTACCCTTTTGTTTGTTGCGGTTTGAGTTTTATCTTTTAATAAATGTTTAGCTTATTTTGTCTACTTGATTCTGTTACGTGGGTCTAAAAATAAGAACTGTTCCAATTATTGCATCTAATTGTAAAACGCTGACACCTCAGCACAGCGTTGATATAGGTTCCCTTCACTTCTCTACATTATTCACACCTGTTTTTCCAGACCAGATTATATACAGACACGCTATATTCAAACTTTTTTCATTATTTATCTCTCAGTAGTTTCTTATGGTTATTGTATTCTTAGCTTATTTGTATGGGTTATACACATGTATATCTCCATATGTTAATAGAAGCAAAACAGTTCAATATTCTACACGTGAAGTACAGAAGCGGTGTTCCCCCAGGCCAAGAGAAGGGGGGGCACGCGTCCCCCCGACCCCCCAGCACCCCTGTTGATTTATACATATGTATGATATATAAATCTACAGTAATTGTTCATTTTGGCCCAAACGAGAGTGCTATTGAGCTAGCGATTTCCCCAGAATAATTTTGGCAGGTCTTGTACTCTGTTCTTGTAACATTTGGTCATAAAATTCAGTAAGAAGGGAATGGTGCATGTGGAAAAGTTTGTGTCAGCAAATATTTAGTGTTCCTGGATAATACCATCGGGCTCAGCTTCGGCATTTCCTGCTGGTCTGAACAGAATGAAAATCTAGCATGTTTCACAAATTTGAAAGTATTTTATGATGCATTTGTGGTTTGAGACTTGTTGATTGTAAAAGTGGGTTTACTTGCCAATTTGAAAGATGTATGTGTGTGTTTGTGACTTCCACCCTCGACACTACAGTATGTATCTATCAAAGCTCTTTTGCTGAAAATAAAACTGGCAAACAAATCAGAAGTTTGGTTTAAGGCGGCTGAAGTCTACTTAGGTATTTTCTTACCAGTTTTCAACATTGTTTGTGGTGTTTTCCATTCATATTTTTTTTTTCTTTTATTGCAAATTGCATCCTTGAGAAAAGTCTTGATAAACGGGGTTCATTGTGTTGTTAAATGGGACGTAATACTGTTTTAGGTGTATGCAGAGTGATTGCCTGTGTTCATCTATATTAAACACATTTATATCTACAGCTAAAATGCCTCCTTATGTCTGTAAACTACGTTCTTCTATATTTTTCTCGTTGGTGCTTGTTTAAATTTCCTAAAGGTAGTTTTAGCCGCAAACACACGATTCATTCCTTTTTGAAAATGAACTCGATAGGCTTGCTACTGCTGTTTGGAAGGAGTTATGGTTTTATACTGCTGTTGTATGTTTTTCTTGCAAGAATGGCCTCCTTTTTAATAGTATTTGAATGTCTAAAGTAATTAGAAGTTAAATTGAAGGGACTGCTGCTGAGAATGGTTTGCTTTGTATTTGGTGCTGTGAATTAATTCCTTTGAAATTCTCTGTGAGGTTACCTTATTAGAAATGGTTTGAAAAAAGATTGGCGCAGTACACATTGCTATCTAGGCTCAGAATCTTAATGGAAACAGTGTTTGTTTCATAAACAGAGTTGTAAACCTTTTTTTTTTTTTTTAATTGGATACTATGCAGTTCAAACTTACTCAGACACACCTGGTTTAAAAAAACAATAAAAAAACACACACACATTAGTCTTAGTAATTACATCAACGTTTGCCTGTAGAAGTAGAACCACATTTTTGGACTGAATAAACACGTCTTCAGATGGAAGTGTCTGTATGCTATTATTAAGTTTATTTGAAATGTCATACGCTGTACACACGACCATTCGTCAAAACTGAAATTTCCTTTTCCTGTATGCTTGTAATATTACATTGCAGTTTGGCCACAACGAAGTGGTACAATTCATTTTACTGAAGAACGATGTGTTTAGAACTGGAAATGATTGAATCAGGGATAGAAATAAGACTCCTACTGCATAGAAGTTTCACCCATTCCAGTTTTTACTCTGAACTTAATTAGCCATTTATACAGGTAACAAACTCATAGTAAAACGAGGAGTGGATCAAACTGCTATGCAATGGGAGTCTTATTTCCATCCCTGTTAAATATGGATATTATTCAGTTTTACAATACACTACAGAACTTCTGCGTTTGCTTTAATTGACATTAGAAACAGTGTCTTTCTTTAAGCCACCATGTGACACACACCAATTAAAACATCATTTTACAAACGTTCTGTAATATTTTAAAGGTGAAGTGGTATTAGCCACATTATTACGTTCCTGTAAAATGTGTAAACTGATGTAAACTTGTGCTCTGTCCCTCAGGTTTGATGCAAATGTGATATAGCAAGAAGTTTGTTTTTCACCAGTCTGGGTGCACACGTGTATAGTTCATCAGACAAATTAGTTTTGAATGTCATTTAGTGATGGGATTTTAAAGATGGTAAACAGCAGCCTAAATGTACATATCTCCAAAGATCCTTGCTGGTGATGTTTCTGTTTTATAGATATGTCCCAAACACAATACATTTAAAGAAAGTACTTTGGTTTTCTCTCCCAATTCACTTCCTGTATTACCGATAATAGGACCCTATCTGAGTTTTCTGTGTGTAGCACAGCAAGTGTCAGGTGTCTCAAAATTAACAGATGAAGGTACATTATCTATAATGCAGAAAGTGAATTTATTGTGATATATGCTGTGGTAAGGAAATTAGGTAAAAACATTTAAAATAACTGGAAAAAAATAAAATAAAAATGCCAATGAGAGGTAAGGAAAGCACCTTCTAATCAGAACCTGATTGGCTGAAATGACCTGTGAGGTTTATAACATGTGATAATATAAGAAAAGGCTGTACTTTTTGATAGCACTAAAGTAATGTGGGTCATTATCTTAAGGACAGATATGTACTTGTTTAAATACCATTCTAGTAAATGTGTTCCTTGGCATTGGTTTTAGTACCATTTCAATTTGAAAGATACTTAAGTACACTCATCTATTATTAAGTGTTTTATTTACACCAAACCATGTGCAATGTTGAAATCCCCTAGTAATGTATGAAAGTAATAGGTGACATCATATTTGTTTATTTAGGGATTTCCAGGTGACTTTGGAGAAAGAGGACCACCAGGCCCAGATGGAAACCCGGTAAGTCCGAGCATTTCAAACCTTTTGCACTGAAATTCGGTTCTGTTCTATTGTGTTTTGAGTCCCATTCCAACACCAGTATGAGGAGTGCTGGAGGCTGTAACAAAGTGGTTGCTTTAGAAATTATTCTGTGACATGATTTTTGTTTTGTTTTGTTTTTTATAAATTAACATGAAACCATATAAGACATGTTTGTAGATCTAATAAATATGTTTATAGCTCTGCAAATGCAGAATTTTTGTGGTTTGTAGTAACCATTACAAAAAGCTTAACATGTAAAGGTACTATTAATCAGCTTCAATTCACTAGCAGCAGAATAGAATCTTTCAGTCTCTGTAATGCTTGTATTTGTATAATGCAAACTGTGTTTTTGGTTTAGGCTTAATGCTGGCTGGTCCAGACTCTCTTTTTTTTGTTGTTGTTGTATAAACTGTAAACACTCAAGCCAAGAATTAAGATTCATTTAACGGCAGTTAAAATATGCTCCCTTGTTTATTTTCCAGACCTATTTTAAGATTGTTTTAATCTAGTCGCTGTTTGCCAAACACTGGACCACAAACCTCTCTGTGTTTCAGCCTTTAACAAGCCCAATCTGGTCATGGTAACAAGTCATTTGGATCCCTTTGCTTTAAACTGCAGACTTTCTTGCTGTAAATAAGCAGGTCTGCATGGATTTTTATATCAGTGATGCAAAGCCAGGATTGATTTGAACTGCTTACCGTTAAATGGTCGAAAATTGAGTCCATCTACATTAAAAAACATGATTGTTGGATCTTTGGACGTGCTGTACTGTCTGTTTCCAATAGACTGTTGGTCAGACAGTAGTCAAGTTGTCAAGTTATCTGAATGTAATTGATCTTGCATAAAAATTCTGCTGAAGAATTAAGTGATCAGTGATACCAGTTATCTGATTGTTTGCAAACTTACAATGCATAGTATTGCATGCATTGGATGCATTTTCAACAGGAACCTTACTGGTTTATTTTACTAACTCACTAAGGATCTCCCAACTAAGGGGCAGTTAATTCATTCTGCATGCTTGTACTTCATATCCAGTTCTGCAGCTGAGCCAAGGCACAAGGCAGTCTTGTAAGGGAATGGGATGCATGGTATGTCTGTGGTGGAGCCAGGATACAAGAGGAGGCTCCACCTCTTAAATTAATCAGATAATCAGGCTTTCAATCTTATATTAATAGCAACAGAAACAGTCTAAATTACAACATTTTAATTAGAATCAGCAACATAAATACAATTATCATCACAGACTTGACTTTTGATGCCCCACAGTTAAGTGTCTGTGAGGAGGGAGAATATCAAACCTTATTTTATTTTCTTTTAAATACAGCCTTTTGTTTTGCAACCTTTTAACACCTGAATAAACCTTTTATTTATTTATTTAAACATTCTCGGTCTGGTAAATAAACGTTTCCCCAAACCACCCCTTTTTTTTTTGCATTGTAAAAGACGCAGTTATTATTTCAGAAAAGTTTTTAAATTATGAATGAAGTATACTTGGAGACCTGCTGTTTTGATTCATAACGAAGCTGCTTCCTTCAAACCTGCAACTAAAATCACTGGTAGCTGCTGTGTGGCTGTAGCAGCTATCTCTCCGCACTCAAATGTTTCTTTTATCCAGGCCGCCAGTATGGGAGGAAGTCAGCCTCACACATAACTGTGGGCTAGTGGAGCAGGACAACAAGTGACTCTCTGTCTAAAACCAGGCCGCCTTTCATTAGGAAGCCTTCGCAAGATGGGAACTTCAGATTACACAAGCTATCAAGGGACAGGAGCGAGGTCTTCCCCTCCCAACTCCCCCCACCCCCCTCCCAGCTAGCTTCTCTGAACACTGAGCCACTTTTCAGAACCGTATTTGTTTAGAAAAGAGCCAGTAACCTCCAAAACTTTATTTCCTTTTAGGGAGAATTGGGAGCCCCAGGTCCGTCTGGAGTTTGTGGACTCATTGTAAGTATACAAATACCCGTTAACTGCTTCACCCCTGGAGTTCATCAGTGGATTTATTAAACTTTCAGTCAACATTATTAAGAAAGACGTTAACCTTTTGGCTTTGAATATAAACCAAGCATCAAAAGAAACTTATCACTATTATAATACATTTATTTTCGAAAAGAAATAAGGTATATAAAAGATGGACATTGACGAAATGTTTGCAACATCTGCTGTGATCATTCTTTTATGATGGGATCTATGGATTAAAAGGAAACCCCAGGATGTGAGAGCTCCAGTGCAGGTTCCGAACATCACAAGCCTTTAATAACACTCTGGGAGCATTCGTTTTATGTTGGGAAATATTTTTAAGAAAAATAAAAAACTGAAATATCTTGCTTGCTTAAGTATTCAACCCCTGTGCTGTGGAAGCTCCCAGTTTGCACCGATGAAAGAAATTGCCCTAACGAGGACACAATTACCTTACCATTGGCCTCCACCTGTGAACCATTAAAGTTGCTGTCACATTTTCTGGATATAAACCCCACTGTTGAAGGATCATTGGTAAGGCTGTGAATCTGAAGGGAAATGAAGACCAAAGAGCATTCTGCAGAAGTTAGAGATAAAGTAATACAAATGCATAGATTAGGGAAAGGGTACAAAATAATATCCAAGTGTTTGGATATCCCAGTGAGCACAGTTGGATCAATAATCAGGAAGTGGAAGCTGCATCACACCACCCAGGCACTGCCAAGAAAAGGCCGTCCCTCAAAACTCAGTGCTCAAACAAGAAGGAGACTTGTGAGAGAAGCCACAGAGAGGCCAACAATCACTTTGAAGGATCTACAGAGTTCAGTGGCTGGGAGTGGAGTAATGGTGCACCAGTCAACCATATCAAGAGCTCTGCATAACACTGGCCTGTATGGGAGGGTGGCAAGAAAGACGCTGTTACTCAAAAAGTACCATCTGAAAGCACATCTGGAGTTTGCCAGAAAGCATGAGAGTGACCCAGCTGCGATGTGGGAAAAGGTTTTGTGGTCAGATGGAGACCAAGATAGAGCTTTTTGGCCAAAATTCAAAGCGCTATGTGTGGCGCAAACCTAACACTGCCCATGCCTCAAGACACACCATCCCTACAGTGAAGTATGGTGGTGGCAGCATCATGCTGTGGGGATGCTTCTCATCAGCAGGGACTGGGCATCTTGTTACAATTGAAGGAAGAATGGATGGAGCAAAATACAGGAAAATACTGCAAGAGAATCTGCTTCAGTCCGCTAAAAAACTGAAGCTTGGGAGGAAATTCACCTTTCAGCAGGACAATGATCCCAAGCACAAGGCCAAAGCAACATTGGAGTGGCTCAAGAACAAAAAGGTGAATGTCCTACAGTGGCCCAGTCAAAGTCCTGATCTCAATCCCATTGAGAATCTGTGGCACTACTTGAAAATTGCGGTCCACAAACATCGTCCAACCAACCTGAACAACCTGGAGCAAATCTGCCAAGAAGAATGGGCCAAAATCACTCCGACACTGTGTGCAAAGCTGGTACATACTTACCCCAAAAGACTTAAAGCTGTTATTGCAGCGAAAGGTGGCTCTACCAAATATTAATGTGTGGGGGTTGAATACTTATGCAAGCAAGACATTTCAGTTTTTTATTTTTCTTAAAAATATTTCCCAACATAAAACCAATGTCAACTTACAATAATTGATTTTGAGTTTAAGTGTTTTAAAATAAAATATCGAACAGAACGAACTTTCAGTGTACCATTGTAATTCAGTAATATGAGAGAATTGGTCAGGGGTCTGAATACTTTTGCAAGGCACTGTGTGTGTGTATATATATATGCATATGCAAAAGTCTACCGAAAACCATAATAGTACAGTATTTCATGTTTGGATTTTGAAATGTCAAATTTTTCAAGGTCAGTTTTTCACTAAGTGTATGATGTTAACGCATCATTATTCAGCAGGTTTTATTCGACTTTATGATTAGTACATTAGTACATGTAGTACTGTAGATGAGTGACAAAACACTCCTTAGCAATTACACTGCTTGTAAAGTCTACAGCAGAGTCAAGAGTGCCGGATCACAGAGCTCTAAAACAAGGGATCAGTGATGCACTTTCTAGCGCGTCACTTTTTTATATTAAAAGCAGATATCTCGGAGCGACTAACTTCCCCATGTTTGTATCAGATCTGCTTGTGGTGTTTCCCATAATGTCAAAGTTGAAGGGCACATCAGACGAGCTGTCAAACTGGCACACCTGGAGGGTCCTTGCATTGTGATTGGCTGCTGAACCAATCTCTCAAACCCAACCAAGGAAATGAAACCCAACAGCAAGTCTTATATCAACTCCTACAAGGCCTTTGGAAGGATGGACATGTCTTAAATGTGGAAGTCTGTGACACTGAATTACAGAATTGGAAGCTGTTGTAAGGAATTGAGCCCAGAGCTTCCAAACCCTAACTATGCAGTGACTGAGGAAGCAGGCCACACAGATATTTTTTCCTCTAAACTGTCGCTCCCTGCTTTAAAATACCCCAGCTAAAACAGTGCTGTACACATTGAGCATGCAGATCAGTGCATAGAGGTGTTAGGAACCTCTGCGTCCCACTTTGACAGCACTTGCAGCTTTTATAAATCCTTACTGAAAGGAATGAGACAGGAAAGGAAAACTTTCACTGATGATGAAAGAAAAGACACTGTAATAGTCTCGAAATCAAGTCTGTTCTTCCTACACCTATCAAGTTTTATGGTAAAAAAAAAAAAAAGATAAGACATCATTGAGAATACTTCAGTTTAATTTAAGCATCAAATGCTGCTGCATAAAAAGTGCCCCCTTCCTTAAGTTGTACAGTGTGCGCTGCCTAATCTGGATACTGATAATTAGGATTTCTGCTTAAATGAAACAGAACTCTGGGAGGCTGTTCTTCCCAGTGCTATTTGTGTCGTTTAATTGGGATGTTACGTCATTTAATTGGGATACAGTATTTTCAAATGATGAACGGAGATCGCTTTTCAGAGCAAGACAGTCGCTCAGTGCAGTGATTTATGCGAGTGCGTGATTACCCTGTGACTCGCGTAAACCAGGCTCAACTCTTGAAGGAGCTGCTGGAGTCTGCAGGCTGCTGTGGCAAAGAAAGTTGGAGTGTCAACATTGAAGGTGCCTCGCCTTGTGATAAGATGTGATTTTCATTATTTTTCATTTCATTTAGAAATAAAAAACAGCGATTCATTTTGTTTAGGATTTTATATTTTGAATGATATATTTAAGATGTATTCATAATTTGTGTGATTTCATTCTGTTTCTTTTCCTTAAAAAAAAAAAAAAAAAAAAAGTAAAACTTCTTCTCCTCTTGTTGTAAATTATGAATAGAAGCGTCCTCACAAATACCTCTCGTTTAATTGGGACAGCTGCTTATCTCCTGAGCCATCCCAATAAAGACCAACTGTAAACAGTACAGGGAGAGACGGATGATATACCGGGGTCTAAGATAATGCAGTTACAACATTTGGCCACAGGGTGGCAAATTGCATTCCAAATTACAATTCTGTTCAAACAAACTGCTGTTACAGCTTTCTGTAGTGGGGGCACTGTGCGCTATGCAGAATCTTAATCATTTTAAATTGAGTTGCATGCCAGAGCTACCCAGCATGCCTCATTTAACTACAAGATTCCTTCTTAGGAAGCGATTTACATTATGTAAACACAATTATTCACCCAAAGATAAGTATGAAGTGCCACATAATTCCTAAGGCATCTACTCTGCCGCAGCAAATATTCACTTGGGTAGCCAAGATTCCAGATGTAATTATGAGGAAATTGCAACGACGTGACCTTGTTTTTTGTAGATAGCAATAGTGGTTTTACTGTTGTCAGTGAACACTGCGGCATTCTATGGTGTAATACCAATGGCAGGTATAGAAACATGACACTTAACAATATAAAATACTACTACTTATTAATAATAATGATGATGATAATAATAATAACTTTAATTTAAGCTGTTTTGGAGATCATGTCTGCAGATAAGCCAAATGTTATATTGTTTATTTTGTTCTTCCCAATGGTACATTATCGCCACAATCCATTAGATTGACTGCAGCTTTTCTTGGCAAATATTGTCCTATTAAGTCGTCTGGCGTCAGGGCAGAATTGATTAAATTGCAGATGAAAGTTTTCATTTTTCTTTGGCTGTTGCAGATCTCCTTCATGGCAGCTCAAGCAATTAAAACCAGATTACCTAGCAATGCTATCTCCCAGATTGGTTTTCTGAGCATTGGCAGCAGAAAAATGTTAGCATTCATTTTCAGAAATAAGACTTTCTATAATGTGTATCTGTTGGGATCAGAAACCTGCATCAGTGAAGCTGCTACAATTACATGCTCAGTTGAGTTGCTGATGTGTTCAATGCTTTATTTTGCATGGCATTAATACATATTTACCCCCTTTATTGAAGTGAAGTGTTAATAAACAACTGATATGCAAAAATGTAATGCTAGGGAAATGACAAGATTTCAGTATTACAACATTTATAACATAGCTGTATTTCTATGACTTTTGAGAATATGTGAGAAAGAAACTCCCAATATAAATATAAAGATACAAATGGAATATTTACTCTTTTTTGACATGTAACTAAACTTTAATAAATGGGTAATTGCAGTATCTGTAATGTGATTTACAGTTTGTAAGCACGCTCATGAAATAGTATAGTTTGCTTAAGAGCTATTGTAATTGCCCATATGGTTTTGGTTAGAAACAGGGAGACCCAAGAAACGTGCAGAAAAAGTAGAAGCAGGGAATCACAGGTCTTTATTTGAAGTGCTGATTGACCTGTGTCATTGTGACATCACTGGACTCTCCCCAGTCTATATTGATTCCCATTCTCTTTGTCACGCTCTTTAACAGCTGCTGTGCCTGTTCTGATTAACTGTTTAATCAAGGCTTCTATTTTTGTTTTCCGTGTTGCCAGGGTGATATGGGGACTGCTGGGGAAATGGGTATTCCAGGACCGCAAGGATTAAAGGTGGTCTTCTCTTTTTTTTTTCTGTTTTTTAAAGAGATAGTTTATTATTTAAAGGTAAAACATCTGTTTGATTTTTCAGAAAATTCCATTAAACGTACATTTTGTTATGATAAAAACTTGGGCTGTAGGCATTGTTAATTCACTTATTTCTTGTGTATACTGCTCATTGCTCTAGACGTTATTAGTTGTATTCAGCTATAGAATGAGAAGACATTTACAGCCTGGTTTCACAGACTTCGCACTAATCATGGACTACCTTACCAAAATAAACAGCTCAAGGTAGCCCAAGATTAGTGCTAATCAGGGTTTGTGAAACCAGCCACAGGTGTCACTGGGAACAGTCTGTGCAGTATGTATGTTGAATGGTACTTCTACTTTGGAAATGATTTATATAAAAAATGTTTGTTATTGATTTAATGAAGTTGATGATGATAAAAAGTTTCTTATTTTGCATAATAAGCCGTCTTTTATGCAGAAAATGTAAAGTTATATAAAAAATAAACGACCTTTTATAATACCTATGAATTATTCAGCCCTTTAGGCTCACGTTATTGCCTGAAATAGAAACATTAACTACTACTGCCCAGTGGCCCTGATACAGCAGCGCACTGATACTGATGTGGTGCCGTGGCACTGCTGTGGATAACCAACGTATATTAGATCATTCATATGACAATGCAGTGGTACCAGAACCCCAGCGTTGAGCTCATGGATGGGCAATGAAAGTTGCTTTTACGCATAACAGAATAATCTGTTTCCCTATTATGCAATATACACAGCTTCTTTATGGGATAAAACTTGTATAGGAATTCTTTAAATTACTTGGAGCTGCTCAGGATGGAAAAATATAGCAGCAAAGAACCCACCAAATGAAGAGTAACAAGATTCAAAGACTGCGGTCATGGGTAACAGGAGGCTGGGAATGCATTGTGGTAGTTCAAATGCATTAGGAATAGCAGTACAAATAGTTTTTTCCACATAGGGTGTATCATCAGTGTTGATTTGTATTCATTTCAGACTGGGTATTTTTCAGGGGCTGACCGGAAACCCAGGAGAACCAGGACTGAAAGGTGATAAGGTGATCTGAATATTCCCTTATTGCACCGTGTTTTCTTAAGCATGCGATCTGATCAGTTATTTGTATCCCAGCGCTGAACCCCCCCTCTTTACTTTGCTTTAATAATGGGGTTCTTCAGTTTAGTCCAATCACCTATTATAAATAATATCAAGTACAATCCAGTACTTCATTGCAGTCCTGACTTTGTTTCAGTATTCCCTGCTTTTATACATCTCTTATTGTAATATCTAAGCAAAGACCGCTTTGGTCAGTGAGATTAGCTTTGAGGTTTCTGTAATTTGTTAAATGGATTAAGAGTAAGGGATCCACTGCAGTATTAAATTGGTTTCATTGGCCCTGAGACTAATTATTTTTTCATATAAATGTGCATTATATTGTGTTATATTTGAAATGCGCTTTTCCTAATATGGTTACATATTAAGTCCAGTTTAATAAATCTTGTATAGCTGTTCTGTCAGGGAGGGATTAGTGATCTTCTGGCCGCTATCTGCTCAAAGGGGATGTGTGTGATTAGGAAAGCTACAAATCCATTTGTAGGAGGGTTCTTTGACTGCAGTGTGAGCTGTACTGGATTTGGCCGTGACCCAAGAATGGCTCAGTAGCTCAAACTGCAATGCAATACCATTATTGTTATGATGAAGTATATGTGATAATGCTGACCTAAATTTCAGACCCTAACCCTTGCTCTTTCGTTAGGGTGAAGTCGGACTTCCTGGGATACCTGGAGAGATTGGGTTTCAAGGTGACAAGGTATTTGTTTAATTTGACAACATCTTTGTTTTTTGTGTTGTGTCGAACAATTAACACAACTTGTATGGGAATAGCCCCTAATATGCTGGTATATGTGTTGAGGATACTTTTTTTTTTTTTAAACTGGTAAAACAAAACAAAAAAAAAAGGGACCACGCTCGCTTTTTTTTCTACACTTCTTTTTGTTTTTTTTTTTTTTTTTTTTTTGAAAACACAATAGAGCAGGCCTCCCTTCCATGTTGGTCCGCACCTTTTACAGTCCCTCTGCAGTAACACCTGCTCTGTTCTCCTACTGAACCTATAGGATCCCTCAAGAACACTTTGTCCAGCACAGAGAGCATTGGGGACTCTGATAAAGGCGGACCAACGTGGAGGAGGAAGTTGCCTTATAGTATTGTACCTTTTAGAGAGATTGAAAAATCATATTACTTAAAAATATGGTCAGGTAAATATTGCTGAAGCTAATTAAGAGATTGGAAAATCTATTTAAAAATACTTTAACATACAACATACCTGGTCTGCAATTCAACCCAATTCATATTGTGTTACCATTCCCCAAATATTATCCACTTGCAACCAATGCAGAATGCCTGGGTTGGACAGTTTAACCCCATGTGTTACTTTAACAGAGTCTGCCAAGTACCACAGTGAATGCATTTATGTGTATATTGAATGTGGTGGTACTGTGTGGGAGTTTTGCTCATCATGTTTTACTCTGCGATATTTTAGGGTATTGCCGGATTGCCAGGGATGTCAGGTGTGAGGGGGAAAGCTGGCCCACAGGTAAGTCTTTAGAAAACTGTTCACACTATAACTAGACTAAAGCAAACATATCTAAGTGTATGTGAATCTTTGCTTGACCCGCCTATATGCTATACTGTGGAGCCGAGTTGAAAGGTCGCAGTGCTGCATGATTAGTCTGCGTTTCTTTCCACTGGTCGCACTCACAGCCCCCGACACTACAAATGTCTTGTCATGTTATTGGGGAGTTGAAAACCACTGCTCTATCACTTTGTAAATCACTGTGATGTGAAATTGTCATTTAATAAAATAAATTCCCAGGGGAGCACTATACAGAATTCTTTCCAACGTGTGGGTCCCGTCCTGGGTCTAAACGTTAATTCAGGATTCATTTGCATGTCCCAACTGGATTCCAGATGGATGCCAACAGAAGTCTTTTCACATTCAAAATGCATGCCAGGGACAACAATTTAAATTAGCTTTTCAAAAAATAAATGATGTACAATTATTACTGGTGCAAACAAATGTATTGAATTTAATTGAAACATTCATTAAATCATGGTGATATTGTTGACCATGCTTGTACAGCCATGACAGTGAAACCTGAATGAGTTGAGCATGGTGTGACTGTGGTGCCATATACTGTTCCATGCATGGTCTGGCCATGGCTAATCATGCTTGACCTAAACAAACATGGTAGAACATTTTTGAAACATGATAAATACCTGAGTTGGGGGGCTTAACATGTTTGAAATGCACAAGGTTGTGTGTCGTCATGGTTATCACCATGCCTTGGGTACATTTTTTCTGTATTCAATTGTTGTTCTTTTTCAGGGGAAGCCTGGTGAGAGAGGTCCAGATGGTTTAGCAGGCCCGCCAGGCCCAGAGGCGAGTGAAATTCATTCATGTATTTATTCACAAATTGCAATAAGGGGACGGTCACCAGGGGGTCAAGCACATGTTCATTAAGAAGTGTAAGGGTGCACAACTTTGAATCATTTATGTGTATATTTTCAGTGAGAATGTAAGTAACGTGAGAACTCTGAAGCCCACCTGATCCATGTATTATCTTACTAGCATTGTAACATAACTGCTGTGTAAACCAATGCACCTCCAGCAGGAGTAAACACACAATAATGATCTCGGCATTGAAACACGCGCACTTTTGTTTTTTAAACCAGACCTGTTTGATAACCGCTCCCCCTACTGGTTATTGGATAGTAAAGGAGAACACCTACTGCACTCCTGTGGTACTCACAATAGTGTAACTTAAGCTCTATTTCTCTTTTTCATTTACATTCTAGATTGGTGCCTCATAGCTGCACTTTCTCTCAGCCTGTCTGATTAAATGTTTTTTTTTTTTTTTTGTTTAAATAGCTGTCATTTGTCAGTCAAGGCCCCAGAGTTGCATTCTGCAGGGCTTTACACACGTACTCAGAGTGATTTATACCACAGCAGCAGTTTGATCATTCACTGTGGGTTGGTTCAATTTAAAAGATGTAGGTTTTCAAGCAATTAAATGAGAACTCTATATTTTGTTATGTGACGAATCGGATATTCTTGTTATTGAGAGTATCACAATCTGGGGATACTGTAAATGGCTGTCCCTGCATGTCACACTTTTGTTTTTAGATGCGCTTACAGTGGATGTAGGTCAATGGGATTGTATTTCTTCATGATATGTATAGCTTTAATTTGATTTTATTCTGTCTTATTATTATCACTATACACCCCTTTTATTGTGCACAGAATCTTTTTTTTTAATAAATGTAGTAGTTGCCAATTGATTTTACCCTGTTTTTCTCCTAATTTTTGATATATCCAATTGTATTTTTATGATCAGCTCGCCGCTAACGCCCCTGTGTTGACTCAGAAGTGACAAAGACCGCACACGCGGTCCTCTGAAGCGTGTGCAATCAGCCAACCGTTTTTTTTTTTCACTCTGCAGGCCTGCCATCAGCCAACCCAGAGCTACAGAGTCGGAGGACAACGCAGCTCTGGGCAGCTTACAGGCAAGCCCACAGGCGCCCAGCCACCCTCCCCACCGGGTAACGCTCAGCCAATTATGCGGCGCGCCCTGGGAACTCCCATCCACGGTCAGCAGTGGAATAGCCTGGACTCGAACCGGCAACATCCAAGCTATAGGGTGTATCCTGCACTCCACGCGGAGCGCCATTACAGGCTGCGCCACTCGGGAGCCCCCATCTTTTGGTTATTAACGATAATTCGTGATATGCATATATTTCACATACATCACTATAGATAAACGGCTGCACCCTGTGCTATAGGACACATACAGTAAGTAGTCTGCTTGAAAATAGATCACTGGAGTGAGTTTGAAGGGTCAGGTACCAGGAAGCAGCAGCATACATTGTGTTGTCTGTGAATGGCTGCAGATTCCAAATTGTATGGAATACAATAAAGAAAACGAAAAGACGTTCAACAGGAAAAAGGAGGACCAGTAACGATAATGAGAATTTTAAAACTTTATCCCCCTGTAAAGGTTTGCTGCTATTTATCCCAGTAGTTTTGTTTTTTTTTCTTGTTTCTCTCCAAGCCCTAATAAATTGCTTGAGTGAAAAATCCTGGCTAAAATCCTTTGCCTTATAGAGACAGAATAAATACTGATGGTTCTTTGAAAACTCTTTACAGTAGAAGAAACGCTGAAATGTTCTTAAGAGGGAGATTAAATCACAGGCATACTGTATGTTGAACCCATTATACTTTGTCAGATTCCCTTTGAAAGTTGGCAGAGAGATAGATTACTGTCTTGTGTACGTAAAGGAGGTTTTAGGCAACGCCATTAAACGTTCTGATGCAAAAAACAAGAGCTATACAATGTTTACCTTTTATTTAAAATATCTAGAATCACAGCATAAGGACCAGTTAAAGTAACTGGCTCATTACATAGGCTGTATACAAACACACATCGGCTTGCAAAAAAAAAAAAAAAGCTCACCAGTCCTTGTTCACCAGTAACTACTGTAGAATAATGACTTGATTCAGTTTATAAGAGTGATAATGCTTTGAAATCCATTGCATTGTATTAAATGTATTCGCGTTATTACTGGCACCCCTTTTATTGTGTCTTAGTTCTTCTTTTTTTTTTATAAACCAATATTTCAAATACAACGCTATAGATAAACTGCTGCATACCTGTGCTGTAGGTCACAAGCTGTGTTTGCAGTTCTACTATTGGAGCTTTTACTGCAACACAGGCGATCTGGTACAAGGAAACAGGAGTCACTTTATTTATGTTAAATACATGCACATCCCAAATTACTATAAAAAAAAAAACATTTTTTTGGACATTTTTTTGGCAATTTACTTTCAGTGCATTCCTTATTTCGCAGCATATTCCCAATTTGTTAGTTAATTCAAACTGTCCAAATCTGCAGTTCTAAGTGTGAGACTCACTTTGCGGTTGACTGCTATTCTCATTCATTATTATTTATTGTTAATTTGCCAAAATAAAAATGCAGTGCGTCTTTGAAGGACTATTCAACTATAACCTGGCTCTCCTCCTTTTTCATTGTAAAAACTCACAGGCTTGTCAAAGTTAAATACAGAGGTTTTGAAAGGAGTAATAACCATCTGTTATTTTTTTATTGTTCGGTTCAGGGATTTCCAGGCGATATTGGACCGCCGGGACAAAACGGCCCCGAAGGCATAAAGGTTAGTTAAAAATAACAAAGGAAATTTGGGGGGGGGTGGGGGGCATTATATTGGCTTTCAATATGTCATTCAATTGACATACTAAAGTGGCCTTTCCATTGTTTCCCATATTAAAAGCATAGCAAAGTGTAATAAACCATAGTGAAAGCATTGTAAAGAATAGTGAGGTATGGTAAAGCGTATTTATAAACCGGAAATCAAGATAAACTATGGTAAATTATAGTGTAACCATGGGAAAACTGCAGAATATCATACTGTGGTGTACTGTTCATAGCTAACCGGTGCTAAGCAGTGTTACGCTTGCTTTTCTCCTTTTTCTAGGCAGCTTGTACTGTAGGGGCACACTAGGTCTGTGTCACAACCGACCGTGACCGGGAATTCCTAGGGGGTGGCGCACAATTGGCCGAGCACTGCCCGGGTATGGAGGGCTTAGGTCTGCAGGGGAATCAGCGACCCCTGTGGTCGATAGGGTGCCTGTGGTTCTGCAGTGGCGCCGCCAGATCTGTGTTGTCCTGCGGCACTATAGGTCTGGTGGACTCGCTGTGGATCCGTTGGGGGGGGTTGCAAGCGGTGAACCGAGGATACAGATAATAATTGGGCACACTTAATTGGGGAGAAAACCAGGGTAAAAAAAATTGGAGATGACCTAAATTTAAAAAAAAAAAAAAGTCTGGTTCTTGCTTACCCAAACGGCAATGAACAGGGAGTATTTCCATTCTCGCTGAGCCAGCCCTTTCAACTCTGCACTGTGCAAACTTTTTTTTTTTTTTTTTTTTTTTTAACTATCTGTTAAGTTCCAGAACTACACTAAAATGTGTTCAGCGTTATTTTGCCATTCACTGCTTAGCGTGAATACGATTACTGAGCAGTCTCGGTTTTTGTGCTCAGAACCGGTTTTGGAAAAATCAAAAGTTGTCAACTGTAGTTAAAGGTCGAACATCTTTTCATTTTCATACCTTTTTATTCAGAATATAAATTTCTGTTGCTTTAATCTACTTTTCTTTTTTGTTTCATTTTAGGGGAAGCCAGGAGCAAGGGGTTTACCTGGGCCAAGGGGGGTGTCTGGGCAGGAGGTAGGCCTTTTTAACACACATCTGACTCATGTTGTCCTGGGTTTGCCATTTTTGCTTGCAATGTCCTAAGCAGCCTTTTATACAGACCAACACCGGACATAATTCTCTTTGTAATTCACACTCTGTAAAAATGAACTGCAGTAAGTGATGTGATGTGTAGTGCAGCTTAGTGTTTGTGTGACTGGGACTGTCACACAACAAAATTCTTATTTTCTTATAGGAACTTGTATCTACTCATAATGCTGAAGTGAACTGCTTTATTTGCTGGGGGGGTAATTGGTAATTGTGGTTGGCGAGAGGTCCGGGATATTGAGATAATAACTTAGCAATACACAAAGTGTAGCTTTCATTGTTTTATTTTTATTTAATACTGATGCACATGCAGATTTGTAAAAATGCACATGCAAAGTTTTGCGAATCCCACAGCATTGTATTGCTGCCAGCTATTACTGAATCCAAACACAAACAAGAAATGCATTGCTTCCTGAACAGCAGGGGTTAGTCAGAGTCTTTTGCATGTTCAAATTATTTTACAAGAGTCTGTCGGAGAATTATAAAGCATTTACATTTTTGTTTTTCTTGGTTTAATTTTGCTTTGGCAGAGGGCCTGTATCATAAAAATATCAAGAAAAGATATTCTGGACTGAATGTAAAATGTATTCAGTCGTGCTCACAATGTGTATATCTTCTTTAAAAAAAAAAAAAAAAAAAAAAAAAGAATAAATCAATAAGTCAGTGACCCTGTAATACATATTGCTCCTGAGTGCCAGGCTGTCACTCCACTCACAGCTCTGGGTCACCTTTGGCAGCCAGCACTGAGTAATTTTGCCACTCGAACCCTATTATTAGCCCACAACAAAGCTGTGCCAACTATGGCTGAAACCTGACTACACAGAGATGCAGCTTTCATATAGTTTTTATACAAATGAATCAGTACTGTGAGGGGGCAGCCCATTTACACAAGTGTGTGCTAGTGATCACAGGTCATTGTTTTAATTTGTCCAAACCCTGCACAAATACATCAATCTGTATTTCTGTTACAGTGATCTTTGCAATTGCTTCTCATTTGTGCTGTCATCTTTATGCTTTTATGTCTCTGTTTCTGCAGGGAGATGAAGGGCCACCAGGACCACCAGGGGCCCCAGGCTTGGAGGTGGGGTTTTATTTTTATTTAGTGTATGAAAGATAAAGGACAATGACTCTGGGTGTGTAGGCTTCCACTAACGGCTGTTCAAGACCTGAACACACGCCCTTGCCATTCTGTCATCTCTCAAGCAGAGACTGACAGTGCATCCAAATTGTGTGTTGGTTTTGTGAAGTGAACTTGTGTTGAGAACCCCAAACTCGTTTCTTGTGTGACCTGGGCCGGATTGTAAACCAGGTCTCCAGAGGTCGAAGGCATGACAGGATAACCTGTTACACTACCCAAGCCTCTTTTAATGCGTTATTAGTTCAAAGGCATGTAGGCAGGCAGTCATGCAAGCAAGATGTGCACTTGGTGCCACAGACAAATACTTTGTTTGGTTTTGATGCTTTTATGTTTACTTAAATTAGAAAGACAAAACCATATGATATGCCATTGACCTTTTTAAAACAATTTAAATCCATAAACTAAAAGAGGAAGCCAAGCAAACTGTCAGTCATTTTCATGCTTGTGGTGGCTTGGTCCAGATGACACCCAGTGATATGTGATAAAAACTTGGACCCCGCTGTCATGGATGTGTGCTATGTTCACACAGTGCTGCTGTGAACTTTACCGTACATCTGTCTATAGAATGCAAATGACAGAAAAACAGATGATCTAGCTGAAACCTTTCTGTGCCATTTTCATTTTGAACATTTTACTGCCTGCTCTTTAAAAAGTGACCTAGTGCTTGTGTGTTTGACAGTAAAATAGTTGCTAAAAGATTGACACACTGATAAAGGCATGAACCATATCGTTTGTTGACCTTGGCTAAGGGGTTGATTCATTGTATAAACTTATTTTTTATGGCTAATCCCATGATAACCACTTGACTTGGATGATCAAACAATAATAACAAAGTTTCTTTTAGTTTTACTTTAATTTATGATTGTTTACAAGGTGTATAGAATAACATCTTAACGATAGTAGTATGATGGTTTTTGTTTGACCATTTTGTCAGTGCATTTTGCGAGAAGGCTGTAGTGAAGATTGAAGTGATTGTGTATTGGGCTTGTCACCAGCTTCACAGAGAGAATAACATCTGTTTTGAGAACACTGAGATGAATGGAGCCCCAGCCAAAACACGAGCAGGTTATTTCAGTGACGACAGATTTATTTTGCCCATTTACCATGTAGGAAAAAATATATCTAATCTACGCAATCATTGTTTTTAGGTAGCTCTGCAGCATTGGGCCACTATTGCAATCCAATAGTCGTTTTCAAATATAGCAGTCTTATATTCATGTCAGTCAAAGTCAGTGGGGTATTAATAATGACTTAATTTGACTCTTTTGGTGTCAGGACCAAGATATTTGTGTTCAAAGAGTGCATTGTTGTACCATTTTATAAAAAGCAAACTAAAAGTTTGAGGAGTACCTCTGTGTAACTGCTGTATACTATGCAAGGAATTGTTAGTTCCCATAAGAGCAATGATTCCCCCTTTGTCATTTAACTATGAAACTACTGACCCTTGCTGACTGTGTTTTTCAAAGTATAAAAGTGGCTAAATGTGGGGTGTATAATCATCCGAAACCACATGGTGTTGCAGTGAAAATCTGTATTGTACAATGGCAAGAATCGTCCTATTCATTTCAGTGGGCTATGTGATGTCATAACTGTGGCGAAATCCCAGGACATCTCCACAGTTCTGTCTAAACCTCTTTGTTGTTTTTAATTTCAAAGGCCATTTATAATAGCAATATGGCACTCTAGTGTCTGTTGAGGGAGATCCCACAACAACACCCACCCTGCTGTGTTGCTTATTTGAACATGGTTTGGATGTGGAGCCATATGCAAACCAGGAGATCGATGGAAAAAACATGATGCAAAAGTCTAGGCAGAAGTTCCATTGGATTGTGGCGTTTGACACTATATTTTGCAACATGAAAAATGTTTTCCCTGTCATAAAGTATCAGTGACTTTGGAGCAAAGACCTTGGTTAAAACGGTCTCAAAAGGCACATTTCTCTCATTGTCACAAGACATAGCCATTCAAACAGCCCTGCGGACAAGATCAGTTACAGCCGGTTTCCTTTCCACTCGGTACGTACTCTGTTCCCATGTCAAAGTGACGAGTTTGAGTTTGTTCAATGTGTTTGTGTATTTGTGCAGGGCAGACCTGGTAGAAAAGGATTTCCTGGGAGCCCTGGCCCTGATGGTTCAAAGGTAAAGAAGCTGTGCTTTCATAAAGGCAGATTGATGATGACTAGATGTTCTACTTAATTCACAGACGGGTCTCTTTTAATGATTGGAGAACCCTGTCTGTTAACCTGGCTTATGTTTTCCAACAGGGGTGCTTTGTTGTCCTTCCCCATTAACATCTGTGAATACAATAAAAGCACAATTACAAGAGTAGGACTGTGATTTACAAGGGAGAATGGATTGAGACTGGCTGTTTTAGATAGTTCAGGCATGGTTCATGTTTCTCACATTTAAAAAAAAATACTAATAAATTCTTTCATTTCTTAAATTGTATCCTGTATGGTGTATAATTGTAGGTATTCTATATATTCAGACAACCAGCTTCTAAAATTAAAGCCTTGAAACTGTTTCAGAACTCGCTGCTCTTGAACCAGTGAGTGTTGGTTATATCGAAGTCATCCAAACAAAACATCTTTTTCCACAATTCACTTCATATTTCGCCTGCTGTGTATTGTTTTAGAGGGTGTTGTACATTGCATTTGAATTGGTAGTGTAAACAGGGGGCCGTTTTAAATATTATCTGAATTTCCTATGACAGGGTGAACCTGGTATTACTGGAAAGGTTGGAAAACTTGGTGAACGGGTAATTATCTTTTTTTTTAATCATTATATATGTATGTGAATAATGTTACCTGCATGGTAATCGATGCTGATATAACATAAAATCATGAATACTTTCATTTACATTTTACCCATTTCATTTGAAGGGCTTGATGGGGTTCATTGGGCCTGTTGGAGAATCTGGAATTGCAGGGGAAAAGGTACGTTTTGATTTCTAGAAATCCCAAATCAATCATCACTTGAACTGCTGTACATTTCCATGGCAACCACTTGCACAGGTGTTTTCCTTCATAATTTTGTGCGTGCTGTCAAACTGTACATTCACAATATTTGCTCAAGGCCTGAATTAAATGAGAAAGCACTGCTGTCATGTTTGTTATTTTTTAGGGGTTTTTTGCTCTGCTTTCTATGGTTAATGTCATGTTATTTTATTGCAAGCTGTGCACGTCTGTAGAGATTGACCAGAGTGCTTCTCACTCAGAATACACTGTTTGCGTTTTTTTGTTTTTGTTTTGATAATCTTTTTAAGACAGGCTCCTACACCATCAGCTCATACTAACCTTGCCGTAGAGCCGTTTCTTTTTCTGGGATTTCACTAATGAAACAGGGTGCCCCCTAGCAACAGAGATTGCAAACCTCTGTTCCAATAAACACTTTGTTCATTTCCAGAGTGCCTGTTTATGAGCTGGTGTTTGTGTCCGCAGGGTGACCGGGGTGAAATGGGGCTGCCCGGGCCTCCAGGAGTAAAGGGAGCGATGGTAAGGAGTAAGTCTGGTTCCTCTCTCTGTTCCCACTGTTGTAAGATTGTACGCTACTGGGTAGTAATCGGGGCGTCTGGGCAACTTAGTGAGACTTTTCAAATGACATTCCACTGAGTAATGCTTTGTCTGAGCCGAGAAAAAACCATCCAGAATTACCCAGTAATCATCTTGGTAATCTGTATTATTCCCTGTTTCCTCGTAATGCATTTTAACCTTGCTGCTGTGTTGCGACACTGTTCTTCTTTAAGAAGTAAATAGGAGTCTGGTGTCCGAATGGACGGCAAAACATTGAAAGGTTTTAATAAAATGAAATATTACAGCAGTTTTTCATAATTGCTGTACATTATCACCTGGTTAATGTAGTTAGGGACAACATAACTGGAAAACAGTAACAGATTGTATTCAAGGTCTATAAGCAAACCCCTACATTTTTCCTCACAGTGTAACAAATAATGTGGGACATTATCAACATTTTAAAGACCCCTGAAGTAATTCTCCAGTTGGGAAATAATTAGAAACTCTATACAATGCAAATTCTAGTCCAAAAGTCTGCTGTTACAACATTAGGCCACAGGTGTCCACTGTGTGCTATGGAAAAACCTCATTCAACGTGAATGTAAAAATTGACTGCCGCAAAACAAGTCAGATTTATTTAGTTTAGTTCTTGATGGGTTTTTATTTTTTGTTTGTTTTTTTTTTTGTTTTTTTCAGTGCAATCACAAACCACAGTAAAATTACAGGCTGGGTCTATAAAAGGACATTGATGTAGAATCCTACTATGCAGTATGTAGTTAACAAACCTCCCTGGCAGATACTATGTGGACAATTAAAATAAGTTTAAAACGAATCCTGTGTTGAAAGGTGTTAATCTGGGAGCACGGATCAATTTGAGTTTTTAAAAGTGCCACCTACCTACACGGTGTGATAAAATAAAGTAAAAGCGATATAAAAGGCTTGTATTAAGACCAGCTCAATTACAGCTCTCTCATCCCCTTTCAATAGGACCAGCTCCCTATTAAGACCATTTTCTGAGTCTCTTAGGTGGCCGTAGTAGAGTCACTCCGTTTTATAGTCCATACCTAATTTGTTTGGGTAAATCCAGTGACTTCTGACTGGAATAATAGGATAGCGCACATAATTGGCATACCATATGCAAAGTTACAAAGGAGACTTGTAAGTAACTCTGCCTTGTACAATCTGAAACATATTGTAGTGTAATAGAAAACAGACCTTGTATTTGAATGTACTGCAGAGTCAGCATGCTGAAAGAGCCAGAACTGATGCCTGAAAATTAAATGCATTAAGTTGTAGACCCTACCATAGACCCTAAGCAGTATTTCTTCTAGTCTTCCCTTTGATTGAAGACATTGAGAAAGATTTCTATTTGAGTAAATCTTAATGAACCACCATTGAGTGTTAATAGTTATGGGTGGCTTTGATTTAAACCATAAACGTAGAATGTAAATACTGTCTGACTGACCCTAATTAGCACTAATCTTGGACTGCCTTTGGTGAGGCTTAGTGCAAATCTGACTGATACCAGACATTAAAAAAAATAATAATAATTTAAAAGGCCATGCAGTGTAGTCAGTATCCAGTTGGACCTGGTGTGCAGAGGGAGGATTAAAGGCAAAAAAAAAAAAAGTAATATTTTTTTAAAAGATTGCCAGGAGCACTTGCATTCATTTCCAGAGTTTAGCTAAAGCTGCTGTGTTTTTATGGGTGGATGAGTCAGTTGTTAATTTATCTGAATCATTTCCAGACGGTAATAGGATATAAGTGTTATTTAGCATGTAACCTAGAAATAAATGTTTACAGTCAGGCTCACGAGTCCCTCTAGAAAGGGGGTCTCCTGTCGCTGTGTCTGTGAGTCCTTTTGAAAAATGTTTTGAGTTACCGTATGTTCAGTATTGAGTTTAGTACTGGTGTTTTAGGCAGCTGCTATAGCTCAAGACTTCTCAGCTGTGATCACTTGATAGATCTAAACTGACTGAGCTGAACACAGGGACAAGGTCAATGCATTTTTGGCAACAGACTGGTGCAGAAAACATTAACTGTAGTGTAGAACACAGTGCTATCTAACAAAATACCTCAAAGAACTGCAGAACACCCTGCAAAGCTTACAAGAAAAACCTCATGTTACCTTTGCTGTGCCCCATGTTGTCCATATCACGGTGTTATATTTTTAAACCTGTTGCCCACCTTTCTTTTTTTTTTTGCGTTTTTATATGGGCAGTATATTTCTCAAAATGTACTCAGATGTGTTCACCAGGAGAATAAAAAGTATTCAAAGGATCGCAGTGTATCCAGAGCACGCTCCCTCCTGCAACCAATGCTGGTTTTTTTGGTCCCACAATGTGCCACTCATTTCAATCACAGCACTAGCTTTGTTGCAATAGGGAGCATGAACTGGATACACTGTGATTTTATAAAAGATATATAATTGGGAATAAATATGAACAACCGCAAGTACAGCAAAGTGGAGTTTTTATACCACTACAGGGGGTTCTGTAACACTGAGTTATTATTGGTCTAGATGGTGGTTTCATTAAATTGGAATCTTGTGTAAAACTGTTACAGGGTCTCAGTCCTGGCTTGTGCTTGATTCTGAAGACCTGGTGCAATCATTGCACTGTCATGCTTCTACATATGAAGTCACCATTCTCTTAAAGGGTGAGGGAGCAGCTTAGTGTCCACGAACTTTAACATAAACCCAGAAATACTGAACACATTCGCCCGATTGTCTTAGTTTCCTTTAAACTACATTTTAAAAACTTTTTTTATCTTTAAAAAAAATAGTTTTCATTCAAAGTAATGTCATTTTTATGGTTTTTCAGTAAGACAGCAAACATTAATTATTTTCTAGTGTTGGTGCATTCATTTGCATTAGTAAAATACATAAAAAATACCTAAAAGCAAATTCATTGCATTTTGACTGCCAAAAGAATCTATTTGCAATCCAGTTTAAAACAACAACAAAGGTAGTCTTGAATGAATGCTTTGTTGAATCGATCTAATTTTGACTTGGGTTTGGCACCTTGGTTTGTTTTAGAGGGAAGTCAGTGTGGAACAGCAGCTGGCTCGACAGTAATGTCAACTGAAAAGACAATGTTGATGCTGAAATGTGAACCGACTCATTCTTTTTATGTATTGCAAACAGTTTTGCATGTGCAGGAAACAAAGGAGAAATTGTAGCTATTGCAGGAAGAGTTTCCACAGCATAAATCATGAACAGAATCAACTCCTCACCACATGCTGTTCGAGTTCTGATTGTTTCTAGGGAAACGACTCAATGTTTTGATCTTTGTAGAAAGGTAGACAGTCCTTTCAGATGGAAATAGTTGTGTATGACAATAGTATTAAAGTTAGTATCAAGTAGTATCAAAGTGAAGTCTGTTTTAGTCCCAAAATAGCAATAAAAAAAAAACCCTGGAATGAACTGCGTATTGTAATCTGTGACTCTCGGTTCTTTGTGTTCATCCCGTACATTACAGAGCCATGGCTGTGTGGCTTTATAAGAATGTTCTGCAGTTTTCTGAAAGTAAAACATTGGATCAGATCTGAAGTATGTTGTGTCTGACAGCTGGAAAGTTCCGCACCCACTTTCTATGTTTTAATCTGCACAGCGATTATTTCCAACATTCATTTTTATTTAATATTACGTGTCATCATTTTATAAAGATCTGGCTGGGTTCTAACTAATAATAATCTGGTTTATGTTCATTGACTCTATGACTTTTGATTTGCCAGTTTGTCAGATGTTCAACTAATTTCTGTGTCAGAACTAGTGTATTGTAACAATGTTTAATACGCCATGCAGTTTAACCAGTAACACTTACTTTACTATTCTGGTGGTTACATATACATATTTTTATGATATATATATATATATATATATATATATATATATATATATATATATATATATATATATATATATATATATATATATATATATATACATACACATATATCTATATCACAACATTCTTAAATGTTGTAGCAAAATACAAGGGCAAAAGTCATTATCTACAATCATTATATATACAGTAACATTAATATATTTGTAAACTCCAGCTTTCACTTTTTGTAAGAGAAAAATAATTAAATTGTATTGGAAAGTAAACAGTAACAACTGAAAGGGGAGCGCGTTGTTTTGCATAGTCCTGTATCGGTTTTATTTACAATGTATTGTGTTGTAAAGTCATGACACATTAATGGTAATATTTTCTTTATTTAGGGGCATCCAGGAACACCAGGTGGGACTGGCCCTACAGGACCTCCTGGGCCACCAGTAAGTACTGTTTTAATGAGCCTTCATTTTACACGTCACACTGCCGGTCAGCCACAGGTCAATGCAGTGGTGCTGTACTGAGGACCATGGTAAAACCAGGGCAGTCTCTTAGGTGTGAGCCATTAGTAGAATTGTACCACAAGTAGGCTGTGCAGTATGTTCCAAACCCTTTGTGCCTTTCATAGCTGATAATTGATGTGGTCTGCTAAGAAATTTCCCAATGGAATGGCACTTTTAAGGGTTAAACACTTTAATAATCTGTAATAAATCGTTTGGAAGCCCAGTGTAATACAGTCGGTGCCGCTCTATCGGGAGATGTAAAAAATATTCTGAATAAGCAGCTGTCTCAATTAAATGAGGGGCATTTGAGAGGACCTTAGTCACAATTATATTCATCATTTACGACATGCACGAGAGTACTTTAATACTGCTTTTTATTTCTAAATGAAAAGAAAAAGAATGAATTCAGGTCGCATTATGAATACATGTTCAATGCATCATTTGAAATGAGTCAATTGTTTATTTTATTACGTTTATTTATTATTTATGTTACTTTTTATTCCAAGTTTTTTCAAGTGTGTATATGTATAGCTTATACAAATAGCTTGGTTTTAAACCCACAGACTAATTGATATCAAATGGCTGTAAATGCCAGCAGCAAAAAACTGTTTTCACCAGTAATGTTATCAGTCTAGTGCTGTTCAAGTTAGGCCCTCATAAGGACTTTTCTTTAAAAGACCAATAATTCCTAGGTGATAAAAGAATGGAAAGTCCAGAGACATTTTTATCTTATTGGCATAATCATTTTTCCAGTAGCCAACTATACTGTATAATCCAAAAGAGGGAATATGCTGACTTAAAAAGAAAAAAAAAAGTTGTTACAGGAAAACTCATTACAGGGTTTTCTACTTCAGTGAAGTGTAAAAAGCAAAAGGAGTTCAGTTATCTCTCAGAAGAAGCGATATTGTTAGCTGTTAACTCAGGATTATGGATACCTGTGACTGAACATTGACACAGTAATAACAGTGCTAACATCTGGCTTGTCACCTTCAAACAGTGCTACTGTAAACCTGAAATGTTTCTTGGTTTTTTGTTAACCTTGTGCTAAGAATTAGCATTTGCACCTGTGACGGGATAGCGTCACGGCCCAAGATGTTACCAGCAGGAGTTAGCGACTCGGAGACAGAAGCTGCAGTGAAGCATGTTGCGCACTTTATGAATAAAAAAAACACAGGAACAAATAAACAGACAAGCGGCAAAATAAAAACAATGTTGCTGTCAGGCTGGACCTTCCCAGCACCCAGCACCCAGCACCACCTATTCCCTCCCCCAGAGGAAGGATTTCTCTTTCCTTATATACATGTGGCCACTCCCCACCAATTACCTATATGGGGAATGACCACACCTGTGATTTGCTGGCAGGGTTAGATTTAACCCCATCCATGCCAACCTTACATTCCCTCCACATATAAACTATTTACAGCAGCAGGGCTTCTGCCCAGCCACAGCACCCCTAAAGAGTTCATTAAAATGTCAGTAGACTCGGATTACTCCAGTATACTGTTGTGTGTAAGCAGTAAAGTGAATATTCACAGTATATGATTTGCAAGCAACATAATAATTCTGTTTTATATGAAGAAAAAAAGGAATGCATGAAACTTTGTGGGACTTGTAATGACATATCTTTTAAATTATTAGTCCAATTTTGGTATCTGTTTTGTAACATTAAATCTTACCAATTGGCCACTAACTACAAGTTAACTCAAAATGTTTCAGATTTACCTTCACTGACTGCTTAAAGACCTTTCTTTCGCTCCCCGTCTAGAGTACCTGTGAACAAATAAGCATGCCAGAGAACATCTGAATAGTGGATCCATGGTGAAAATGTTCAATACGATGGTATCCTTGAAAAGCAATTTTTAAAATATACGCAAGCTCTCTTAATGATAATTTCTAGGAATTAACTATATCTTTACATCTCTGAAAAGAAATAATAAGCAAGAAAGAACACAGTACAGTGATATTTCTTTATCAATGCAAACATTTGTTTTAGGTGCCCAGACTGGTATCACATTGAACTGTACTTTTGATTGTGGGAATAAATTAGCCTTAGAGCTGTAAACTGGACAGTCTGTACGTTAACGAAAATGTCTTCAAAGAAAAATGCTTCAAGACACCACTCACCATTTTGTAAAATTCCTGTTGCAATTATGTGAATACATTTCAAATGTCAGTGTTGCAGAGTGTTTCACTTGACATGAACCAAAGGCTGTGTGTACCTGTTGATACAGAATGCTGTCTTTATACAGAGCATTTTCTTGTCTAAGTCGAATGGAACTTTGAAACTCGGTCCAGCATGATGTCATCACATCCTTATCACGCTGGCATTGTGACAGTAATATTACAACACGTAGCAACCAAGAGGATTAAAGTCTTGCCTCTGGAGTCTAAAAACCTGGCCGTCACTTTGAAAATAACTCATTTGTGCAGCATTGACATTATTTAGCTTCTCTAAATAGAGGCCAGTGTCTCCTGTTTACTTCACACTTGAAGAATCTAAAGTCTTGCTGCTAGAACCTTCTTTCCTGCTTCTTTGTTAAGAGACCTTTAATTTTAATTGGATTTGCCAGTCGTGTTAGTGGAGTACAAACCCATCAGCTGAAAATCTAACACATACCTAGTTTGCACAGGAAATAACCCCTATTAAAAGTTGATTGAATCATTGGAGGAGATTAAAGAACCAAAAACAAACATAAACACAGACCTCTCAAGACCTCCTTGTTAAATACCTAAGCTTGGGATCTTAATTGGGTCTAATCTTATTTAAGTACGGTAGCTGTTGCTCATTCAAAAAAAAAAGGTTAGAGTTCAAGCCATCGGCTTCTACAGTGTTCTGTTTACAGTCAGTTTGGCAATTTTAATGCAATTTTTGTTGCATTGCATCAGGATATTGGTCATTGAATGAGGTGGCCCAGGGGATGTGTTTTTATTTTAATGGATTTACAATCTGGGCTTCTTGAATTATTGTAATCTACTACAGCTGCTAATATTTCTTAAGCCATTTCAGCTAGCAATTTCATATTTTCAATGTTATGAAATCTAATGGGACACTTGACTTTGACCTGCGATGGCTGTCATATCGGGGGTTGTGTTACTTCTTACTTTCGAGATGGTAAGGCCTAACACTTTAAGATACTGGCTTCATAGACTGTACCTGGATGTATTCTGTGGTTCTCAGTCAGGCATGATCGTGGGCATTGTACTAGAAACATTAACCGTTTTCGTGGCCATTATTTTATAAAACAGTCAAAGCATCATATCTCAGAAAGCCTTTGAGATAGTGACTTCATAACTGCAGGGTTATATAAAATCTGCATGTGGTATTTGTGATCATGACATTGACATTTGTTCTTAAAAACTCACATTTGTAGTTGCTACTGTGTGCACTATTTAAAAAAAACTGCAGCCCAGTGTTTGCAGTCCTGTTCTAATGCATTATACCTGTGTGTTTTGTAGGGACTTCCAGGATCTCGTGGACCAATTGGTACAAAAGGACCTAAAGGCAGACGGGTAAGAACCACAAGGCTTTTAATTGTCAAGTTTAACAAGGTTGTCTTAAGCACTGCCACACAATTGCACATCAAGGCTGAAGCATTTTTCCCCACAGTAAACCAGGACAGAAATAATCAATGAGAGCACAATGTTGAGCGTCAACTCTTACCTTTTATGACACAACTACCACTATGTTTAGCACCAGATAACTATTGTGATAAATAGAATTCAAGTTATGTTCTTCTAAAACTTTGCTAATAACAAATTGCTATTTTTATGTTAAATCTAGCAATACCACTTCATCGCCTGGATTTTCTATACATAATATGTATAATTCACAATTCGATATAAAAAAACAAATGCCTCACAGATATTCTCCAACCCCTGTTGTATACCAAGATATTTATTGTAGAGAAAAATACATATTATGATATGGTGGGTATGATAGATGTATTGATGTTTATACTTGACTATTGGAAGGGGCTTGACGGGAGCTTTTGATTTGATCCTAAACTGGTATGAAAGACAGGCTGAGTCACTTTTTGAGAGTGCATTCCTCAACCAGACAGATTTATTTTGTAATGTTAAGTTTTATAATGTTGGTAAAAAGATTGAAGATACAGGCTACTGGTGCACGAATGTCTCTTTAGAAGTAGGGTTGTAACCTGGCTGTATATTCTCGGGACCCTAAGAGAGGCCAGGATTTTCAACTCACCTCTCTAATTCGCAAATTAAATTATTTATTCGACATGTAAATGGAATGTGAGTTGCTGAGTGACTGAAATTGTTTTTCTTACTAGTTACCAAAAGCACACACCTGCCCGGGGGTGAGAATTACTTCCTGCCAGGAACGTTTAAAGTAGGAAAAATATACAGTAATATATAATAAATAGAATCCAAAACAGAAAGATTAAATGAAAAAGGATGCTGGTGAGAGCAAAGATATTTACAATGAAGGAATCGCACTATTTTGACAACTATTATTTACCGTATAAAAGTTAAAGTAATATGGTTTTAATCCATTAAAATCGGTTCATTTTCTGATTTAGAGATTAAAAATACTGACCTGTCTTTGTGTCCCAAGAGTAGTGGCAACCCTGCTTAGAAGTTTGCCCTTTCCAAAAACGTTGTGCAAATTGAAATGACCAGAAAGAAGGATGTAAAGGATAGTCGCTATTTATTTATTTTTTTATGTTGGAGGAGTTTATCTGACAAACCTAACATTTTCAATTAAAAGACAGTAGTGTTTCTCCGGTAGAATTCTGCATGCAAGCGGCTGACGTTCAGGTGGTTAGTTAGTTAGTTACATCATGTCTCTTTACATTCCTGCTATGATTTGTCTTCACCTCAGTTTCATCATCTGTCGCCATTTTTTTAAATGCAATGCCAGATGCTCTAGCTGGGGTCTCCCTTATGTGGTTCTGCTGAAGACTCCTTTGTGAGGAAGGGGGAGTGTAGTGCATGACAAATAACTGGATGTACTGCAGTAACTCTCTCAGTGCTTTTGTAAATGCATTCCTGCAGGCTGGAATTAACCTCACCAAGGCCCTCCCAACCACAAGATTTACCGTAAATGGATCTTGCTTTCCTCTAACTTTAGTGAATTCTACTGAGCTCCACCAGTCAGCGAGGCTCTGGGTGAACAACGAGGCTTTAGTGATTAATGCCACTAATACCGTAAAAATCGTTTTATAGGACGCACTGGCGTAAACGTCGCGCCCCCCCAACCCCCCCCCCCCAATTTACATTTTAGGAAAACACTTTTTTTGTGTTTTTGTTTTTTTCTTCCTACTTGTTCAACACCGATAAATAAAGAAATACACAAGTTTGCTTTTGAAATACCCCTTTTATTCCATTAATAATTTGACAGTGTTGTTTTTAGTTATAAAATATAATCATATAAACTCTATTCCATTTTTCAAAATTTCAAAATAATTGGTTCCAATCAATTTAAGTACAATGTCAAAACACATAAAAATATAGATATAATACCACTACTGTAAATTCCAGCAGTAACAGTGAAAACCTCTGACAATTGGAACTGGAATGTTTTTTACGGTAATTGCCTTCTAATGCTGTTGTAACCCTGTTTATTGATAGGAGAGTCTAGGATCCTGGCTAAAGGGCGTTCTGCCTGTAGGGCCTAATGGTTTTCAGGAATGTGGATAAATGTGTTGCACCTTTTGGTTAAATAGAGGATTCTGAGGAGTTTTAAATGGATACTGTAAAAAAATACACTGCAAATATGAAAAGACCCACAGAGGAGCAAAGTCCATAACTATTAAACATTCAGTAGTGCGGAATTTAGAAACACTAAACTACACTTCCATTCAACGACAAACATTTAGACTGGGGGTATTTTGCAATGTGTTCTAGTCAAAATGTTTGTCACTGCAGTTTCTTTTGGTATTTCTAAATTCAGCACTGTTGAGCGTTTTGATAGTTTTGGATAATATATGGAAGGCTTCATCTGATCCACTTGATATGCAAAGTTATTCCGAAGGGCTTACAGAGGAAACTAGGTCGCACTTAGACATCTGAAAAAACAGGTTTCTAGTCGAAACGTCGGTCGCTGTGATTTAGGTTTTAGTATTTCTAGCAATAAACTTGAAAAAGTGGAATCTTTTTCTAATTATATTGGAGCGAAACTGAAAATCATTGCACTGCAAGCAAATAGGCCATTCGATAAATAAGGTTTGAAGAAGAATAGCATTAATATCAATAATAGTAGTGACAATACCAGTAGTAATGATAGTTATAATAATATTCATAATCACAATAATAATAGGTTTGAATTGAAGTACAGTAGTTTGGTATCTTTTCAGCATTAATAACTTATTATTTAATTACTTATTGATACATCTTTCATAGTAAGTGTAATAAATTATAAACTGTTGATGAAGTTGTGGGATTCATGGACGTTTTTATTGCATTCCTCTTGTGCTGTAGTGCACCTACTTGGTCATAGAGGGGCTGCCAGTCTGTTGTATTTGGTGCTGTGCCAATGGGGATGGTCACAAAACGATCCTGTGCTGCAGCTGAGAAAGGTGCAGGAGCAGTTGCTTGCCTGCCTGCCTGACAATGGCATCATCAACAAGTAGCCTCGAGATAACAGCAGCACTCGGGGACAGGGCTTCGTGTCTCATCAGAGCAGCCCAGCCGAGTGGGAGGGTGGCTGGGTTCATTCCACGTTTAGCTCTGGAAACGGCGACTTCTGAAATCTGCTTCTTAGTGAGGACAGAAAGAACCAGTGTAGTTCATTAAAGTATAATTCAATTAGTCGTTTGCTTGATCCGTGGGGCCAGCATCGCCACCATTGCGTGTGCTGATGCACCAGGGAGGCCCACAAATAGGCTGATCCCAGAGCCAGCATTACACTCCAGCCATCAACACCAAGCCAATAGGAAATCCATGTTACCTGGTGGAGAAGAACGCTGAAGGGAAGCAATATCTTGGTTGGTCTCCACCTCTACTATCTGATTTTCTGGACGGGAGCCGAGTCCAATATCAGCATGAAGTGAATAAGAGGTACTCCCATGTAAGAAAGATGAAATGAATTGCTTTTGAAGAGAGTGCTGTGGGCTGTACACCGTGTGCAGATATGATCACGACAAACAGGACTTGGTTAAAAGATTGAATTGACTTGGTGCGCTCAAAATTAAAATATAGACACAAGGGCATTCAGCTCATTTTCTTTCCCTTGTTGATAATTGTGAAATATTTCACTGTGTTTAGTGCCCTTCAATGTGGGAACACATGCATTGATTCTGCTACACAAAGTTGTGTAAGCCGTATATTATATGCGGTGGGTATACATAATGTAATTGTCACACACATAGTTTCTCTACGAAGGATATTATAGTAATTGTGTCGGATCTTTTGAAAATATTTTTTTTTAGCGCTGAAAAAAAAACAAGCTTTTTGATTCAGTTAACTCTTGGAAGTTGATTTGTAGAAAGTTAAACTGCAATTACAACAAATGCTTCTTACTTTGCGTTTGCACGTCGCTGGAGCACACGCTTTCACTGTAAGAACACCGCTACTGTGGCTCCTGCAGGAGTACAAAGAAAATGCTGCAAAGCCTTGTGCCTTAGAAGAGTTTACCACTCTGAATGTGCACAGTAATGTGCTCTTTCCTAAGGAAGCCATGTGTAGGGAGGAGCCTCCCAGAGTAGTCCATTTAACCTCAGCTGACCTCAAGGGTGTAAGGTCAGCAGTTAAGAAGTTATCACAAACCTAGACACCTTTTTTCAGACAACAGATCATATCTAGATAATAAATAGAGAACCAAGCCACACTCTCTTCATAATGTTTCCCAATTCTATTGGCAAGCTAAGCGACGTTTTTGACATTTCCAGGCCTAAACATGCCTACTTGATTTAGTTTCAGTTTTACCTCAGAATGTAGGAATTTGTCTTTTTAAAGCTTTGTGTGAATCCTATGAAACTGTTAACAGCTATTACATCAACTTCAGGTGACCTCATATAGCAGCCTACTGTTTGTGTCTGGGTCTATCTAAACTGCTGTCCTCCAGTGATACTATTCTGAAAGAGGAAAAGGATTTATTTTATTGATTTATTGGTAGTTGTATCAGCAGGCTGACTCGCACACAGATCTGTCCTGGAGATGTTTTTAAATCCAGTTTCAAAAGAAAGTCAAGAACCTTGCAATATTCTCTGGAAGCAACTTTAAATCCTCAACGAAGCAAAATATTTTATTTACAAAATGTGGAAAACATTACTGAGCTATTCCTATAAAATAGCAATCAAAGGCCTTTTTGGGGCTCGTTAATAGACAAATGTAATAAATTCTGGCTAACTTTGGTTTGAGTTTTAGATTCCTGAGAAGTGATACAATAATTACACATCAACCAAACTGAATCTGAGCTGGGGGGAAAAACAATAGACCAGACTGGAAATAACAGGAAAATACAAGAGTGGAGGCCAAAAATGAGGGGTAATGTCCCGCGTTTGTCATAGCGCTTTGGTATTGTGTTGAAAACCTTGTCTCTGTAAAGCAGTTGGATCCAATAATTGTGTTTGACATGTAACAATCCCAGTCTGTAGTTTCTAGTCTTTATTCTCATCTAAATAACACAGGCCTATATCCGTTGGGTTTAGTAGGGTCATTTCTACCATAAATTGCCAGGGTTAAACTCCAACGATTAACAATAGGAATTAATTCATTCCTCTTCTATGAAAAGGTGAGATTATTTCAGTCTTCCTATATCATAACAGAGTCTCTCTGTGTACTGTACTTGTAAACTTATGGGATGCGTGTCACTTAATTTCTTGCAAGCTGAAGAAGCTAAATATCTGCAGTAACGACAACACAGAATCGTACTTCATTACAGTCTTAATGTCAGTCCCTTCATCAGCGTTCTCTAGTGTCTTAAATTGCTGTTGCAGTCATCGTAAAGTGCATGGATAAGGTTTGGAGTTACCTTGAGAATGGGCTAACAAGTAAAAGAAAGCTTTAAAAAAAAAAGTTTGGCTTGTTCTTGTCTTTGGAAACATCTTTGTGTTGTTTGCACTGAGAACCTTGTATACTATACATACATCTTGTGTGAGTGTGTGTATGCGTGTATTGCTGTGCTGTCATTGTACAGTGCTGGATTAATATTTTAGGTAACACAGAATACTGTAGAAAGAAATGTGTTGGTATCTCAGTTTTGTGTACGCAGGTTTCTACTGTAATTATATTACCTGTTCTCATAGAGCACACCATTAAATCCTGGGGTACGTCTAGGTGCTCTTCTAAGAACAGAGATGGGTAATTCCATCTCAGAAGCAGTAATATTCTAGAGCTAATTTTAGGATGCAGTCTCTAAGATAATATTGGAAACACATTTGCATAAGGGGAGCTTGTTGGAAATGAAACGGAGGGTGGTAGCTAAACCAACTTTCCCACGCAGGCTCATTCAAGAGGAACCCGGTTTAGATCTGGAGACATGCGCTCATGTTTTCCGCACAGTTTATTTTATGGGTATCATGAATCATTCTGCAAATGCATTTAAATTATTGATTCAATCAGTACATTTTATTTTATAAAGTTTTTGTCCAAAACCACCACTGCAAGGTGCCAGCTGTGCTCAGTATTGGAAACGATGGGGAAAATGTAATTCATCAGAAGATGTACTCTATTAAACGCATGTGTACTACATTAAATAAGAACTGTTCTGAATGAAAGTACTTAAAATGAACCTCTGTAATGTTACCAGCAGTAAATGTGGTCACATGTAACCAAACACACACAAAAAAAGTATGTGTTAGTTTTGATTTTATGAATATGGTTTTATAAAAACAGACTTTGGACTGTAGGAGAATTAGTATAGTTCACTGAGAGAATAGTATAGTTCACTGAGAGAATAGTATAGCTCTGAGAGAATAGTATAGTTCACTGAGGGAATAGTATAATTCACTGAGTGAATAGTATAGCTCACTGAGAGAAGTGTAGTTCACTGAGGGAATAGTATAACTCACTGAGAGAAGTGTAGTTCACTGAGGGAATAGTGTAGTTCCAGGGCTAAACATGCCTATTTGATTTAGTTTCAGTTTTACCTCAGAATGTAGGAATTTGTCTTTTTAAAGCTTTGTGTGAATGCTATGAAACTGTTAACAGCTATTACATCAACTTCAGGTGACCTCATATAGCAGCCTACTGTTTGTGTCTGGGTCTATCTAAACTGCTGTCCTCCAGTGATACTAATAGTATAGTTTGCTAAGAGAATAGTGTAGTTCACTGAGTGAATAGTATAGCTCACTGAGAGAATAGTGTAGTTCACTGTGGGAATAGTGTAGCTCACTGAGAGAATAGTGTAGTTCACTGAGGGAATAGTATAGTTTGCTAAGAGAATAGTGTAGTTCACTGAGTGAATAGTATAGCTCACTGAGAGAATAGTGTAGTTCACTGAGGGAATAGTATAGCTCACTGAGAGAATAGTATAGCTCACTGAGAGAATAGTATAGCTCACTGAGAGAATAGTGTAGTTCACTGAGGGAATAGTATAGCTCACTGAGAGAATAGTATAGCTCACTGAGGGAATAGTATAGCTCACTGAGAGAATAGTGTAGTTCACTGAGAGAATAGTGTAGTTCACTGAGAGAATAGTGTAGTTCACTGAGGGAATAGTATAGTTTGCTAAGAGAATAGTGTAGTTCACTGAGTGAATAGTATAGCTCACTGAGAGAATAGTGTAGTTCACTGAGAGAATAGTATAGCTCACTGAGAGAATAGTATAGCTCACTGAGAGAATAGTGTAGTTCACTGAGGGAATAGTATAGCTCACTGAGGGAATAGTATAGCTCACTGAGGGAATAGTGTAGCTCACTGAGAGAATAGTGTAGTTCACTGTGGGAATAGTGTAGCTCACTGAGAGAATAGTGTAGTTCACTGAGTTTGCTAAGAGAATAGTATAGTTCACTAGAATAGTATAGCTCACTAGTTCACTGAGAGAATAGTATAGCTCACTGAGGGAATAGTATAGCTCACTGAGAGAATAGTATAGCTCACTGAGGGAATAGTATAGCTCACTGAGAGAATAGTATAGCTCACTGAGAGAATAGTATAGCTCACTGAGAGAATAGTGTAGCTCGCTGAGAGAATAGTATAGTTCACTGAGGGAATAGTATAGCTCACTGAGAGAATAGTGTAGTTCACTGAGAGAATAGTATAGTTCACTGAGAGAATAGTGTAGTTCACTGAGAGAATAGTATAGTTCACTGAGAGAATAGTGTAGTTCACTGAGAGAATAGTATAGTTCACTGAGAGAATAGTGTAGTTCACTGAGAGAATAGTATAGTTCACTGAGAGAATAGTATAGTTCACTGAGAGAATAGTGTAGTTCACTGAGAGAATAGTGTAGTTCACTGAGAGAATAGTGTAGTTCACTGAGAGAATAGTATAGTTCACTAAGAGAATAGTATAGTTCACTGAGAGAATAGTGTAGTTCACTGAGAGAATAGTATAGTTCACTGAGAGAATAGTATAGTTCACTGAGAGAATAGTGTAGTTCACTGAGAGAATAGTGTAGTTCACTGAGAGAATAGTGTAGTTCACTGAGAGAATAGTGTAGTTCACTGTGAGAATAGTATAGTTCACTGTGAGAATAGTGTAGTCCATAGAGAGAATAATATAGTTTGCTAAGAGAATAGTATAGTTCACTGTGAGAATAGTGTAGTTCACTGAGAGAATAGTGTAGTTCACTAGTTCACTGAGAGAATAGTATAGTTCACTGAGAGATATGTAGTTCACTGAGAGAATAGTGTAGTTCACTGAGAGAATAATATAGTTCACTAAGAGAATAGTATAGTTCACTGAGAGAATAGTGTAGTTCACTGAGAGAATAGTATAGTTCACTGAGAGAATAGTATAGTTCACTGAGAGAATAGTGTAGTTCACTGAGAGAATAGTATAGTTCACTGAGAGAATAGTGTAGTTCACTGAGAGAATAGTATAGTTCACTGAGAATAGTATAGTTCATAGAATATAGTTCACTGAGAGAATAGTATAGTTCACTAGAATAGTGTAGTTCACTAGTTCAGAGAATAGTGTAGTTCACTGAGAGAATAGTGTAGTTCACTGAGAGAATAGAATAGTAGTAGTTCACTGAGAGAATAGTGTAGTTCACTGAGAGAATAGTATAGTTCACTGAGAGAATAGTATAGTTCACTGAGAGAATAGTGTAGTTCACTGAGAGAATAGTGTAGTTCACTGTAAGAATAGTGTAGTTCACTGTGAGAATAGTGTAGTTCACTGAGAGAATAGTATAGTTCACTGAGAGAATAGTAAGAGAATAGTATAGTTCACTGAGAGAATAGTATAGCTCACTGAGAGAATAGTATAGTTCACTGAGAGAATAGTGTAGTCCATAGAGAGAATATTATAGTTCGCTAAGAGAATAGTATAGTTCACTGAGAGAATAGTATAGTTCACTGAGTGAATAGTATAGTTCACTAAGAGAATAGTGTAGCTCACTGAGAGAATAGTATAGCTCACTGAGAAGAAAACCTTCTCAAATGAAGAATTGCAGCAAACACCCCATTTTGTCAAAATATCTCTGCCTTTTTTTCAGCAGTCAAGGAGTGTTTCCCTGTTTAGAAGCAAATGGTGAAATGAATATGACCTTTTTGTTCTCATGCTTTTATGAGGAGTCCAAATTGCTACAAATTAATTCCAATTAATTCCATAATTCTTGCCAGCCAGGGAATTATTTTAAACACATTGTAGTACTGTAACCAAAGGTTAAGCATAATTTGAACCTGCTGATTGCTGCGTTGGTTTCATTGAAATACCCAGGCTGTGGTTAATGTCATTTAATACGGCTTGGATGGCATGAAGGAATGATCATGCTGTGACTCCAAGTCAAAAAGCCCATAGTGGAGTTTGGAAGACCCTGGCAGCTTAAATAAGCATTCTCCAATATGGAGTGCATTACCCTGTGGTGAAATCCACACAGAACATCAGAAAAGCCATTACGCCGCAAGTGGTTTGCAGAATTTGGCCCAGCGCTAGTCTGTAACGGTGGAGCTTTCACATGGTCTTTTTCCATGCAAAATATGTTGCCTTCAGTAGTTAATGCTCCCCCAATATAACTAGAACACCATTGTGCCCTCAGAAGACCTTTGTGAACGATGAATAAACGATGCATAACAATGTCAAGCTGGTTCTGCTAACTAGTGCCCAAATGCTGACTCGAGGTTCTTTGTGAGCGAAATGTATTGTTTTAGCAAGTACCCAGGAATTTCTTGATCATGACCACTAAAGTGATTGAGTGAGCTTTTACTGTAATTAATAACACAATGGTAGACATTACTAAAAAAGCTGGTCTTTATTATTCCCATTGATGGTGAGAGACCCAACGATGTTCCCAGCTGTTCCTCTCATTGTCTGTAGCTTGACTGCCATGTGACTGTGTTGCTTTCTAAGAGCTTCCTGGAGACTTCAGGTGAACAAGACACTTTCATGTGTGTCTGTAAGATTAAAAGCAAGTTTTGTTTTGTTCGTTTAACTGTGGTGTTTCATGAGTTTTAGTACTTGAGTACTTGAAATAAAATCATTATTGATGCAATTCATTTGTAAAGCATTTGGCAGATTGTCCTTGCTACAACCAGGATAAAATTAGCTGCAGTAGTAGGAAGATCGTCAAAGGCACATTTGTCTTGCCAGCATTACAAGTCTCACTCTAGCACTGCTTAAGTGCTTGAATATATTTTTATTCAAGATTCCCATCTCCCCCGTTTCGAAGTCTGATCTGGATTTGAACCCAGGCTTTCACAGTTGATAGGAATGAGAGGTCAGAAAATAAGCCCACACTGGAACCTGATTCTGAGGCTGAACAATAAGCAATGTATTTGTTTATTTAGTAGACACCTTTATCCAAGGCAACTTACGGAGACTAGGGTGTGTGAACTGTGCATCAGCTGCAGAGTCACTTATAACAACAAATCACCCAAAAGGTGGAGCACAAGGAGGTTAAGTGACTTGCTCAGGATCACACAGTGAGTCGTGAGCTGGGATTGGAACCGGGGACCTCCTGGTTACAAGCCCTTGTCTTTGACCATCAGGCCATACAGCCTCCTCACAGTAAGGGGGTTGATTAACCTGTACCACAGCAGGATAAGCCACTGCTGTTTTTTTAAGAGCATTTTCAGTCATCCTCTTATCAGTGGTTATACTGGAAATCCCACTGAAATAAGGACTGAGGTGTAAAAACAGCTTGCAGTAAACATACCCAAAGAGTGTACAGCCCTGCATACAGTAATTCACACAAATTCCAGCTCCCATATCTGGGGTTAGGACCTCTTATGAAATGAACATTTATCATAAAAAGTCACAGAGAGGAAATGTGTTTAAAACAAACAAACGCACAGACCCCCACGATCTGAATAGAGTCCTCGTCTGTCATCTCAGTGGTGCTTCATAAAAGAACTGCATCCAATTCACTTTCATGTTTCCTCCCATTTCCAATTCAGCTAATCGTGGAATAAAGATCATGAGAAGGATTGACCCCAAAAAAAAGTACAAATACACTAAAAGGCAATGCTGTTAATATCAGAAAACAAGTTTTTATTTTACTTCCTTTCAGCACGCTCAAAAAAGCTTCACAACTGGTTTTAAAATGAATAAAGTCATAATAATAACTATATCCATTACGTGTACCTTTTTAAAATAAATTCAATTCAGTTTTCTTATCATTCATCCTGAGCCTCAGGGTTTCTTCATCGCTGTTGGAAAAACAAATTGGTAAGCTCTCTGTACAGCCATGTGTGTGCATTGGCTGGAGCATTCAGTATGACATGCATTATATTATTATTCATAACCGGCGTTTAAAAGAGACCCGACGACTTTTGATCATATTTCCCAGCAGCCCCGGTGCTTATTAGAGACCGCTGAGTATTGGAAGTTTTATGGTATATTATAAACTGTTGGCAGAGCAGTGTAATTAAAAATAAACAAAAACTATGATATGATATACAAATAGGATTGTCTTTCAAGTTGTATTGCTTGTACCAATTTAATCTTTCAAGTTGTATTGCTTGTACCAATTTAATGCTGAGGTCATTGCTATAATTAGTATACATATAACATAGGTAATTACGACTATATATATATATATATATATATATATATATATATATATATATATATATATATATATATATATATACCATTGTCCTCATTTAACCCACAATAACTGTGTGAAACTATGTCTAGTTTGCATATTTAGCTTTTTTTCCTTTGCGCCGACCTTTACGCTTCCTTTTCAAGGACAATATTAATTAAATTAATTTATTTAATTAATTAACCAAACCATGCTAGAAAACATTGTCTTTTTAAATGCATTTTGATTGTAGGAACCATTGTTTCTTTACAGTGTTTCTATTTAATAATAAATCAGTTATGATGATGATTTTGTAGCCATGTGTACGCAAAAGTGATAAGAAAAACAACTGTCAATGTAAAAGACTAACAATATGGAGTAAACATCCTTAATAGATCATTTTACTAATGTATGAATTGCGCTGCATCTTTGTAGCACAATATATTTTGCCTTTAGAAGGTACATACTGTAGGTTTATGAACGGATGCATTGCTGGCTTTAGTTCTTCCTGCTGTGTCCTGTAGCCTGCAGAGTACAGCATGTAAGCACCGTACAGAAATCTGATTCCGGAATATCCCTCTGTGTGTGTGTGGAGTTTAAAGTGAGTTTGGGGCAGGGGTGTCCCTTTACTCATTCTACCACACGTTCCATCCCCAGCTTGTTCAGAAGCTGTGCAAGGGAGACCCCTGCTGTTCAGTCTGACACTCTGCCTGTGTGTTTTTCAGGGTGCCAGAGGGCCTGACGGTCCGTCCGGGGAGCTGGGGTCATCAGGAGTCAAGGTTTGTGTGCTTGGGTTCACAGGACACCCTGCTCTAGTTTACACTGTCAGGCTGTTATAACAGGGTCACCCATTCAGCTGCAAGCTTCAATACACTCCAGGCCCTATATGGGCTTCTATACACTAAAGACAATTAAAAAAAGCAGTGCAAGTTATGAAGCCAGATCAGAGCCATTAAAAAGTTTAAAATCATATTGAACATTTCAATACAAATGACTGATCACAAACACTGGCAGATCACTATGGCTACCATCGGTTTGCATGTTGATAAACATGTTCATGCAATAAATATTGATAATGGGGCTAAAATTAGGAAAGTTGCACTAAAGTATGAGCTGGAATAATTGTGATCTGTCACGTTTTTATGGTTTGCTGTCATCTTCACCCGTGTGTTGCATAAACAGTTGAAATTAGTGGCTATAACACTTAAATTGTTGAACTTTTTAAATTAATAAACCTCAAAGTTTGATAGTGCTATATTGCATATTTCAGTCACATACAGTATACCAAGAGCACTTTGTGCACATGTTATAAACCGCTTCCAAGTTTAACTTCATGTAATTGGATTAGCAATGAACTCAACTCGCATGCGTGAGCTAATCCCCTTTTCCAATTTACTCATTTCATACAGTTTTTGCACGTTGGGGATTTGCACCGTTAATTAAACTCAGCATTTCTTCACAATCGAATCACTTTTTAAATATTGTAAAACCATATTTTTTTGTCTCTTCGTATTAGAAATATTTGTGTTAATGTTTCTAATAAGGGGGTTCCCAAGTGGGGCATCCATTAAAGGCACTCTGCGTGGAGTGCAGGATGCGCCCTAGGTCAGCCTCCACTTACCGCATATCAGCGACCCCTGTAGTCTGGCCGGGCACCTGCGGGCTTGCCTGTAAGCTGCCCAGAGTTGCGTTGTCCTCCGACGCTGTAGCTCTGGGTTGGCTGCATGGTGAGTCTGCAGTGTGTAAAGAAGCGGTCGGCTGACGGCGCATGTTTCAGAGGAGAGCGTATGTTCATCTTCGCCGCTCCCGAGTCAGCGCAGGGGTGGTAGCGGTGAGCTGAGCCTAAATAATAATGGACCCTCCTAAATTGGGAGAAAATAATAAACTGTACAACTAAATATGTTTCTAGTTCATTGCATAAGGACTACTTATTGGCTTGCATGGTAATTTTATACTATGTTTTAATCAAAATAAATGTGAAGACATTGCTGTCATTGCATGCAGAACAGTTGTTTATTTCACATGAGAATAAACAGTTCTCTTTACAGGGTCCTGAAGGGCAACCAGGCAAACCTGGCATTGATGGTCAGCAGGTAAGATCAGAGTGCCTCACCTCTATCTCATACGGCAGCTAACTGGGTTGAAAAACCTAAGCCTACCAACATCAGCTAGATTGAAGAAGTGTATTCATCACAAGGATACTGCAAAGGTTTACCTATCAAAGGCACTACTGCATGTATTGCTGGAAGAGTCATGGTGGCGCAAACCCTGGTTGTACCGAGTTGCTGATAAGGAGCACTGCAGCGGCCTCCCATAGAGTAGGGCTAGGGTTGGTTCACACAGTGACCCCTTCAGGTCAGGCAACAGACTGGGCTACGCCTCAAGAGTTCAGCTGCTTAGGTTAGACAGCTGCAAAGAGGCTATTGAATAGACAATGTCAGGAGACATTTAAATGGAACATTTCAGATTAGTGAGGTAATGTGATTTGCCATGTCTATTTATGTTTTACTTTTCTTTATATACTGTTGCATACGGTTTCTAATTTGGTATTTCTGTAATTAAAGGGTAAGATCGGAGAGCCAGGTGAAGCAGGTCCGCGAGGCTTTCCGGTACGTTCTGTTAGACTGCAGCTGTTTTATTTACTGTGCGGCAATCTTTTATTATTGTACATCCAATGCCTATTGGGTTTACTCAATACTTTGTAGATCAGTGAGCAGATATTTACAATCTCATGACATCGAAACCAGTCATGTGATCAGTGTGTTTGCTGGAATTCTCTTATTTAAACAAGTTAAAGGTTTTGTCTCATGAGATTTATCCTACCAAATGAACACATTTGGAAGACAGATCTTACAAGACAAGCCTTGTGTACCCTGCAGTTCAAACTACACAGGTCAGTTGTAAGACCTGCTACAGCAAATACAGCAATTGAGGCATATGAGACTGTAAACTCTGGGGTGTCCAGTTAATCTTAAGTGTGTCCAAGTCAATTATAAACAGGAATTGTTTCATTTTAAGTCTTATTCCCTACTTGAAATACACTGTCAGTATTATGTCATGAAATACATGATTTCAGTTCCATTCTGTATTTCACTGATAAACAGGCAACAAAAGTAAAAACTGGTTTGTTTGTTTATTTATCTATTTTATTTATTTATTTTAATCTGTAGGGAATTCAAGGACCTACAGGCCCACCTGGAGCAAAAGGAATTCCAGGACAGCCGGCAAGTTCATTTTTATTCATTTTTTTGTTTGTTTCTGTACTATCTGTGTGATTTCATATACAACAGTGCATTGTGAAAATGTAACTACATTTCAATCGAAGCTGTCTTGATCTGCTGAAAAAATAAAGATCCTTCACTGCTAGCGTTATGAAGGTTTCTGATTCTGATTCAAAGATTCCACACAAACAGAATGCAATGGCCCTGAATTCATCAGTGCCATACAGTGCAAAGCAAACCTTTATTGATCAGATTCTGTGGTCTGGCTGCCCTCCGAAAAATCAGTTGTCTGCAAATGGAATATGAACAGATGAGGCACAGAGAAGAGTGTAACAGCAGAGGCGGGTTTGTGATGGTCTCAGGTTGGTTTACATGGGAAGGAAAGGGTCCACTGATTTGAAGGTCCATTCGCAGAAGCTAATTAAAGGGAACGAGAGGCAGGTGAAGGTAGCATCAGTGCCCCAGAAGTGCTTCAGCGTTCCCTGATGACGGCGCTTCAATCCACGGTGGTCAGTGCGGTTCCAGGGTGGCTCGAGTGGGATGAAGGTGGTCTCCAGTGGACTCTCCAATCTCCTGGATTTTACCTACACAAGAACACTGGGGTTAAGGACAGCTACCACAGTATCCATTAGAGCTGCTGTCAGGACTTTCCAGATTTACCATTGGAGAGCCTTTTGTAGACACTTTCATTTGATGGATCACCCCGCTTCTCCCTGCTTTTGGGGTTTATGATTCCGAAACCTTCAGGCGAAATTCACAAGGAATGATCAGTTGTAATTGTTTTATTACATTTATTATCTTCAGACCCACACGCCCAAACATGCAGCAACATTGGTTACAAAACGTTACCCCATTCTGCGGATGTAGGTTTTGGTGAGTTTCTTTCATTTCGACCCCTGTAATTCCAAGCTCTTTTACTTTTACTTTTTCTTTTTTTATTAAAGGGACAACAAGGGCCGTTGGGTATGGTGGGACCATTGGGAGAAATTGGGCACAAGGTAATTTTTAACACGCTATTAATACATATGCCTTTCGAAGAGAATATTTATTATGCGAACATTTTCTTTCATACAACAACATGGAGATCATAAATATTACATCTGTTCTAGAGATTTCATGACCGAACCATGTGCCACAGCTTGAAGATTAACAGCTCTGCAATTTGGCTCTTATAAGCAGCTTTCTTATGTGTAATTTGGGATCATTTCCAGAGGTACACTTTAACATAAGGGGGTAGAAAAGGGAACCCACACAAGGTTGCTGGAAGAGACTCGGGACTGAACAGAAAGGGAGGACCTTCAGGTCATTATTAAGTTCCATTGGTGAAGAACCTGCAAAAACTCCTGCAGTGCCGTGCACCATAACCTGTTCTATAGAACAAGATGCTGTTCCTCCCTGTCAATCAGAACCTACACTGGGCTACATGTATTATACTACTTCAGTTTAAAGCACCATGATATACATTCAACATGCACAGTTCTGTGCCTAATGTTTTTACATTCCCTTTAATTCCAGTGTATACTGCTTTTGTTGAATGCCACAAGTAGCATTGCGCATGCTGGCCTTCAGACAAGCAGTTGCTCGTATTTTTTTTTTTTTTAAGAATCCTAATGGCACTCTGCTTGCTTTTGCTTATGTTGTCGTTTTTCTTTATGCTGTACATGTCTTTTTAAAACAGCTGACTAATCAAAGTGGTGTTATGTTGGCTTAATCCGATATGGCACATCAGTTGGGTAAAATGTTTATGCTGAAAGCAGTGTGCATGAAGTGAAAACCTTCCCCACTGTGTTTTAGAAACTTGCGTCCTACAATCGAATGTTTTTGAATTTCAGGGTCCTTCAGGACAAATCGGTGAGCCAGGTCTCCCAGGCGAACCAGGTGATAAAGTAAGAACCTTTACCGTAAATAGAATCCACCTGTCTGCTGACAACAGAAACTTTTTCTTTTCAGCATGGAACTTGATATTCCTAGTTAATCCTTTTGTACCACCAGACGACCTCATTGAAATTACCCAGCAAACTGTACCGCACTTTAATGATTTTAAAGCTGTTGTTTTTTTACCTGTGTCAGTTCACTGTGTAGGAATGTTTTGGTTTAAAAGATTGTAAATGTGAGTTTAGAAGGGAGATGTAATGAAACTCCAGCTCCGTCCCCTCAGTCTAGTAATAGAATGGTTATTTCAGCGATGTGACCCAGCATTTTAAATACCACCTGTTGCCTTTTCTTGACAACTGACATGGGAATTCATCACAACGATTTGATTTGCATACATTGTCTGGTTAGAAGTAATTTTCTTTCCTCTTGTTTTAAAGGACTGTGTCCTTCACACAAAGTCAATAAGGCTACTGGCACTTTGTTTTGTCACATTCCTGTGCTGCTATGTTGCATTCAGTTTGATATTGAGATTTTGTTAGATCCACTGTTATCAATTGCATTTCAGTGTGAAGTGTTAGATGTTTTTAACCAGAAAATCCTCACTCTCTTTCGTGAGAGACTCTGAAGGCATTTGCTGAAATGTTTTACCTCAATTATTTTTTAAAAAATACATCTAAAAAATATGAAGTTGTTTATTTTAATTCATTTTTGTCTTTTTTTTAAACTAACAGAAAACATCTTGCATGCTGAGTTTCACGACTGAAAGAATGTGTTTTAATTTCCTCAGGGTGAACTTGGACCCGCTGGGGGTGCAGGTGAACCAGGGCTAATAGGCCAACGTGTAAGTAGCTGCTTTAATTTATATTGCTAAAAACACATGATGAATACATCTAGAAGAGACTCGGCTACACAGGCTGCTCAGGGGCCAATAAAGAAGAAGCGATCCGTATAAAACATGCTGTAGTTCAGCAGCTGATCAAAGATGCAGTGGGGTGGAATGAAAACTGCTTCTTTCTGCTGGTCAAAGGTTATCCTAATACACTCAGTGTTTGTAGTGGGACAGAGATAGGATCCCCACACAGGCTGTCAGACAGTAAAACATAGGCTCCTGGAAATGAGTCAAAACCCCTTGGATGAGATTCACACAGGAAAGATGAAGCCACTGTTTTCATAAGGTTTTTTTTTTTTTTTTTTTACCATCTAATTTATTTATTTATTTATTTTGTTAAATTCCTTACCTGTTTAATACCATGTTATGTGTACTTTCTGTGTCTTCTGGAACTGAGTTTTGTAAATAGAAATCTCAATGCAAAATCACAGTGGCAGAGAAGCACCCCCTAGTGATAGTTTTCCAAACCACCTCTGACATTTTGGATATTGGTTCGTAAACCTGGTAAATAATGATCTAAACAGAATCCACAATAGACAGCGACTCACAATTAAACAGGTAAGAAATTAAATAATGGGAGAATGTAGATTATATCAAGTACCCTTAAAGAGACACTATATTGTGCTGTAGCTGTCACGTCACAATGGTAGCAAGACTAAATGTGTATTTTATATTGATACCCTGTAAAGTTGTTCAAATACAAGTTACAAGAGTTTTGATATGAAAACTTTTTACCTTTTCAAGTGTTGAAAGAGTGACAAAGTGGGCGATACAGTTTCCCACTGTAGTAAAAATTGCTGATTTGCAGCATCAGGGGGAAGTAGTTCTTTAACTTTGACCACTAGTGTTGCTATGGGAAAACCCTTTGGCATGCTATCAATGTTACAAAAAACTTTTTAAAATTGTATGTTCTGGTCAGGAGCTGGACTTGGAATTGAAAGAGCCAGAATAGACATAACCCCTCACCATATGTACATTTTCAAACTTAATCTCATACTTTGTCCTTGGCATGTTGACACCTCTATAAGTAAATAACCCAGTTGCCTAAAACTGTGCTTAGTTAGACTGAACACTTGAGCTAACAAAACTATTGTGATTGTAATATCCCATGCATAGGGGGAGCCAGGTCTGGAGGGAGAAGCTGGATCAATGGGGCCTGATGGGATTAAGGTAAGAAGAATACAAGCCATGGGTTGCTTGTGTCTGGCCGTCATTCACATTTTGTGGGTCATACAGACTTATTTGCAACAGCAATGCAATATTTTAATATAAGATTTTGTTAGACCTTTTTTATGTAGTGGCCGATGCAAAGCTTTTTCTGAGTTGGTATCTCACTAAGCAATGTGGCACGTGACTCTGTGAAGGCTGCTTGTTAGCAAAGGCAGCTGTCACCTGTTCTGTGCATTCCCTTCCAATATCTGTAGGAGTCATGTGAGAATGCAATTCTTCTGTGATTCTAGCAGGCAAAGCATGGGGAAGGCAAAACAGTTCCTGATATGTAGCTGATGACATATTTCTTGTTAACATTGACACAAGCATAGCTTATAGCTCAATTAACTAAGTGAATAGGGCTCAATGCTTGCCGTTGTCTCACTGCTTGTTGTGCCAGTTCCCTCTGTGTTAATTACCACACGATGGGTGGTCTGCCTTCCTACAGTGAAATATCAGCCAAAAGGATATTCCACTTTCATTTCACAAGAGAAGCATGGAAACAGAATCCCACAGCTTGGGTGTCTTTAGTTGAATTATTCTAGAAGATAAGGAATCAGTGTGGATGTATTTCAATATTTGTAATCCATATTTGATTCAGATTACTGCAACATGAGTTCCTAACTAGAACACAAGTCAGAAATACATATTTTTATCATCAATTAGAACGTTTACCACTTCCCATTTGTCAGTGCATGACAGCTTTTGGCAGTGTGCCAATGCAGTTTCTTACAACTTGACAGCCTTCAGCACGATACACAGTTGTATTCGATGATTCTTTAGGACCCAAAAAAAATAAACCCTTTTGTGGCAGTACATTTACAAAGCTGCCTCCAGTCCTAGTGTCAAAACAGCATGTCTGAGACAAATATGACTTTGTAGGTTCAGGGTGATATAAAAGGATGGATCCATTCTCTAGTGAAATGTTTTTCCACAGCAGCACTGAAATATGGAAAACTGACTTATGTATTTCAGTATAATGGTGCCAAAATCTAGGCTTCGGCCTATGGGGGATAGGGCCTTCAGTTGCTATGCAACCCAAGCTCTGGAATGCGCTCCCACAGAAAATAAAACATTAAAATACTGTTGATATTTTCAAAAAGCAACTAAAAAAACATTTTATCGCTAAGTGGCATTAGAGCCTGTGTAGGGCTGGCTGTTTATGTGTTGTACAGGAGTGGTGCTGTGTGTCCTCTGTTTCTAGGCTAAATTTGTTGTGTGTCCTTGTTTTAATATGTAACCTGCTTCATGTCCATTTTTAATATCACTGTGTATTGTTTTAAACTGTAAAGCGCTTTGAGATGTGCTGTATGAATTGTGCTATAAAAAAATAAAGTATTATTATTATTATTTATTATTATTATTATTATTATTGTAGCTGATGTTCTGATCAAAAGAGCTCCAAGATTCATAACTCAAACTTATGCAACTCCCCATTATGTTCTTCCAAATCTTTTAGATGTGGTTGCTTCTAATGTTTTAGTTCTCAGCCAGTAGTGCTTATTTGCTGTTGAGCCAATACAAACTGTCTAAAAGAGAATATCTGATCCAGTAATTTAACTGGCTGTGCTCTGTCAGTAGTTGCAAGAGCCAATAGATATTAGTGGTTGTCTGGGAGCGTAGACAGCACTAAGCATTTATAACAGTGCAAGTAGTCAATCGTGTGTATGCTTGTTTGTAGGGTGAAAAGGGGGACCTCGGTGTGGAGGGGGAGAAAGGAGAAAAAGGAGAGCTTGGACTGAAAGGAAAGGAAGGTCCACCCGGCGATCCGGGAATGACAGGCATCAGAGTAAGTCCATCTTTACCCCATACGTGATTTCTGAATAACAACTGACTGACGTATACCGATCAACCCTGTTGAGTTTGATAAATAGGTCAGTAAGGTTTATATACAGTACAGATATACATGTTTGTAGTCAGTAAGGTATATTGTGTGGGGTGTGTAGTGGGGAGGGCTACACAAATGATTAAAGATATAATCTCATCTCAGTTGTTCATATTTTTGTTGTTTCACCAAACCCAAAGAATAATAATTATATTTAAGTAATCTGTTTAATTTAGTGTCTCACAATGGCATATGACGTTGCTAGTAATCTGTAATTGAGGTGTTGCCAGCATCTTATTTTCCACAAAATGAAATAAATAAATAAATAAATAAACAGTAGCAAGGCAAGCAGTAGATTAATGTATGATGTGTTTATAGCAATGCAATTTTCACAAATTATTGAAAATACATTGTGAATTTTGGGGACAAACTATTATTAAATACTAACTTTTCTACAGAGAAAGTGTTTCATTTTCAACATTAATATCCTGAAAAGCAAAGTTTATTGGTAGTTATTGTTGTAGTAGGAGTTAACAAACATTATCTAACTCGCTAAGATCAATACTGCTTGTATTTTTGTAGTTGAACACATGAAAGTTGTAGGAGCAGTGTTTAAACAACATACTGTACATGCATGCACACATATCTGTGTTAGTGGGTCACGGGCAAATCTGCTTGGCACAGCATTCTCTAACTAGTGGAAACATCTGGTCCTTATAAAAATGCAGCCAGTTCAGAAGCATCTCCAGTGAGCCAGGCCCTAGCGCAGACAACTCAAGCCGCAGCAGGAAGGTGTGCCAGAGCCGAATATCAGGTGTCACACAGCGTCAAACTCTGTAACCCAGTCACGCAATTTACAACATGTCCAGATGTCTGACACAGTTTTACTGGCACTGCTGAGAAGTAGATGGCTTTATCTGGTGTTACTGTCACTTTAGCTCTTTCATCCTAATCCCTGCTGTAGAGATACAATACATATGTTAAAACACTTGCAAACCAATAACCCTCCACCACACACCACCAGCTTCTTGACAAACCCTGCCCCAGCCAAGAGTTGCCTGAGAATCTCAAGCGCGGTTTATAAACGATGCAAGTCGGTTGCCATGGTCTCACCTGTAGTGTGGTGTATGTGGTTTTCCATAGGATTAATTAAAGTGATATTACATTTTGAATTCTCACCAATTATTATAAAATGTTACCTATTACAATGGCAAGACATTTAGATTGTCAAGCTCCACAGTGTAGGCCAACTGCTTTCTCAAGTTTAATATTTAAAAGTGTGAGGTTGCTGTGATACAGGGCATGTTTGTTGAAGCTCTGGTGTATAGGCATGTCGCTCTGCGAGATCCTGTTACTGTACTGACTCTTGGTTCTTCCAAAACAAACTAACCCAAGTTTATAGAGGAGGCAATAAAACATGTAAATCATACACTTTATTCCAGAGCAAAATAGTACCTCTCCTGTGAGATTCAATCCATACCTTTCACATCCAAGTCTTACAGGAAACAGCGCAGGCCTTATGACAGTTATATAACATCAGAAGTAGTCTTCCAAGCGCCAGTAAAAATCTTTCAGTCAGAAACAGTGTGTTTTTTGTTCTGGTTTTGGCTTTTGGGTGCTAGGTGATAGACGATGTGTTCCCCAAACCACACACACACAGTTTGATACGGAATATATTAAGGATGGAAAAAAGGTTGCCCAAGGAGGGTGTGTCACATGAGGACATTTGGAAAGCCCCTATACATTTGTCCAGAACCCCTCTTGGGTGGACAATCCTCAGCACTAGCACTTATCAGAGTCACGATCACGTGACCTCATTTTTGCAGGTTATTTTGCAGGTAGACACTTGTGAACAAACAGAATATGGCCTACTGTCTTTAGTTTTTACCAAGCATTATTTCCAGAACTTTTCCCTGAATTTCACTAGAAATGAGCCTCATGGAGTAATATCCAGTAAAAAAAAATGTATTGATTTTAACGCTTTTCATCATTGTAGTTTTTTTTTTTTTTTTTTTTTACTAATTTGTTTGGTTTATTGTTATTTCAATCTAGGGTCCTGAAGGAAAACCTGGAAAAGCTGGCGAAAGAGGCAAACCTGGCCAAAAGGTACAGATTGAGCTATTAATATAATCAGATTCATTGAGCCTATCAGTTATTCTTTTCAGTTCCTTATCACTAGTTTAAAATATCTTTTTCTTAATCGCCTTCATATTTCACTTGGCCCTGACCTATAATATTCTAGATATAGTAGTACATTTTATAACATGCTGTTCAACAAGATGTCTCAACATATTTAGTACTGTTGTTTTTAGATAAATTATTTGTTAATTACACATAAACAAAATTAGACACTCTGCAGAATCCAAAAGCATGTTGAACATGTTTATCATGAAGTTTCATTTGCCCTGCTCTCCTTGTTCAGTGGTTATTTGTTTATTGTTTTAATTATACAATTTAACTAAAAACAGAGGGTTTGTAAAACAGTCCATGCAACCACAAAATACTATTCCACCTAAGTGACTGAAAGTGGATGTTTTCTACGAATGAGTTTCAGAAAAATGTATAAATCTTAAAGCATATGTAATGAAAAAGGGTTGAGTAGTTGTTTAAGTAGTTGAAACTATGTGGATTGTTTTGCTCTGATTTAAACATGTTCCACATGCTGGTTAGGCTGTCTAATATTTAGTGATGGAGTATTATGCAATCCGTCTTGTATTGTGTTGATTGCTAATTCATTTCAAGAGCAGACTCCTCAGATATATGCCAGCCTGTGTTTGGATTTATTTTGACGCCCATGGGAATAATGGTTTGTTTGACCCCAGGGTATTAAAGGTCACCAGGGTTATCTGGGAGAGACTGGCGTCATTGGCAAGCAGGGCGCTGTGGGCTACACCGGGCCGAAGGGATCGAGAGGCACACTTGGACCTGTGGTAATGTTGAAACAAAGACACAGAGTTCCTTGCTTGGATTACCGCTGTAGTTGCTTATTAATTTAACACTGTAGTACAGTCTGGCATTTTCATAAAAGCTCTGCTGTGTTACTTATTGATTTATGTAAACTACAAGAGACATCAGAAACTTTTTTTTTTTTTTTTTTTAAATAAAGGGTGGATTCCACATTGGTGGATTTCCTTATTCAAACGTCTCTGGATAAAAACAAATATTCAAAAGGATTTAAAGAGATTCCCATGCCCTTTTAATGTTTGGTTTTCGTAACCTTGGTTCATCGAGCCCTATTTTAATGCTCTAAACAGAAGGTCCCAATCGTCTGTTTGTTTTGGGTTTTCTACTCTTCCCACCTACATTCCTGTCAAAACCCTTTGTTCTTGTCATTACCCCCCTCCTCAGTCATTTCCAACATCTGTATAGTTCTGGTATTACCCTCATTCCTGTCATAGCCTCACTCCCCTCAAATTGTGACCAATTTATGGTCCCGGTGGGGTTAACAAGAGTAGACCTGGTAATATTCCATGCCAAAGAGAATCTCAGCATTGTCAGTTTTATCAAGAGGTGACTATTCTTTGAGTATTATACATAGACTCCATGGTTACTGTCTGTTCTGTAATGTACAAGAGGTTATTTGTACTGTACCAAAATGTCCATGTGATGATTCACTGACAGGAATCAAAATATCTTGTTTTTAGGGAGCGCCAGGTCGAATGGGGCAGCAAGGAGAGCTAGGTTTACCAGGATATGAGGTAGGAACAATACTCTGCAATAAAGACACTCAACAGGGTGGCCACCCATAGGCAGACTGCCAAACAGCACATGCAGTACACTTACAGCCCGTTTAAATGTGTCTTTCAAATCCGGTAACTTATGTTTAAGGGCAAGTTACTTTAAACTTAAATGTGCTCTAATTCTGAGAACGACCCAGAATGTCTGTGAACATCATTAAAAGGTAAATCAAACGGTATCCCTGCTCTCTGAAAAACCTCTGGAATTTCATGCTTTTAACAAAGCAAATCACATTTTTTATGTAACAACATAAGATCACAGAGCATCACGTTTCAGATGTGTACTTTTGAAATAATTAATAATAATAATAATGAGGCATTCATGAATGAATCGTGTTTATGTCTATGGTAGTTTGTGCAGTCCCTTATTTTTAACTCAAAAAGGCAGAACTTGCTTCCATACAGTTAGAAAACTAGATTAGTTGACTTCTTAGCAAATCAGTGATGGTTTCCTTTATTGTTTAGGGCCATCAAGGATCTCAAGGACCTATCGGACCCCCAGGACCCAAGGGTGAAAAGGTACACCTCTTAATGTCATTCAGTAACAAGGTCATTTGTCTCAATTAGCCAAGTGTAAACTTTGTTTTTGGCAGCTTCCCAGAAGTGAAAGCTAAGACACTGCAGGATAGCAGAGCTTTATCCTGTCTGCTACAGCCCAGCCAAGCCTCTCTGTGTCTACTGTTCTCAAGGATCCCAAATTGCAGATACTTCTAAGATGCAGATGGCTTGTTCGATTAGGCAATTCTTAATTCAGTGTGGTATTCTTGCTGGCCTGCAGGAGACCGCTGTGTAGTACAAGGAGGGCACAAGCTCAAGACTGAGGGGTGAGGGTTCGGTTTACAAAGAATTCATTGTGGATTCAGTTTGAAGGAAATATTTGTCGCGGTGAGCCAGTTATTAGCAGAACTCAAAATTCAGGTTCTGTTTAGGGTTGTGGTATTACGATGCCATGGTTTAGATTATTAAAATAGACTCCACTGTGCCTATTCATAATTAAAAGACAGTATTGTGCTGCTTGTTGCAAATTACAATGCCAAGGTAAACTCTTTACAGGGAACCCAAGCAAAAACTAATATAAAAACCCATGCTAAGTATTTACATTGTTTTTTAAATTGTTCTAGTCTATTACTTAATTCCTGAAACTATGTATTCAAAACATGCCCTCTATTTTAAACTATTAAAAATGGTATGCTCCTTCACAATCATAGTACTTGATCAAATCAGAGCTGCTTTAATACAACAGGAACTCAGTTGCTTCAGGGAGAGTTAGGGCTTGTGTGTGCTGGGGTTATTTCCCAATGTAGTTTCAGAGTGATCATCTTAGTTCACTGTCCATTAAATCCATGCTCTAAATAGTCAAGCCCTCCTAAAATATCATTTGATGCAATAGCATTTGAATTAAACCAGGTTTCGATCTAAATGAGCTGTGTGCTTGTTTATTGAACGTTAACAGGAACGTATGAGAAAACAAGAAGAATAACAAAAAGGTAAAACTTGCTGTAGAACACTGAAATGTAACATCTTTTTGAATGCATGTAAACTTTTTTATAAAATTTAGCAAGGAACAGTATGGTCTGCTCATACATTGTTCATTCAACATTAGATTTGTGGAATGACAGACTGTTCTGTCCAGGTAGCTGACGTATCTTGTGAGGGGGTATGGCAATACCTTGGCTCTTTTTAAAGGATGTGACTGTGTACCTGAACAATAGGAAGGAAATCTGTTACGTGTTAAACACCATAATGAGGAGCACTAGAGCCACAACCATATAACGCTGGTCCACGGTGTTATTATGACAAGGAGCACTTTACATATTTTATTATACGTTCAGAGGCCTTGCACTTGTACATGATTTATCGTTAATGCAGCTTCATTTCCTTGAACAGGGTGAGCAAGGGGATGATGGGAAGGTGGAGGGGCCTCCCGGTCCACTGGGAGACAGAGTAAGAACCTTTGCTGCTTGTTGTCATTAGCTAACGTGTTTTGAGTTCAATCAAGTTTAATATTTCTAATATTTCTCTTTGGACTCCAGGGTCCTGTTGGAGACAGAGGGGACAGAGGTGAATCTGGCGATCCTGGCTATCCAGTAAGTTTTATGAGATAAAACATAAGGTTCAATGTTAATGCCCTATCATTTGTATCTACATTTATCTGCTCTTAATATCCCCCCTGTTCCAGAGGAAAGGGGTATTAGCGCTTGCTGCAGAATCACTGGTCGTGCATTTCTGTTGTTCTAGATGTTTAAATACTATATTTTTACAATATTAATATCAATCAAAATTTTGCCACACTTCTCGTCAAAGTTACAGTATTGAAATGCTCTGACATAAAGTAGCACTGAACTCTGCAGTGTGTATGTTTACAGCGTTCTATTGCTTTGAATTATTACAATGTGCAGTAGATGTACGAAATAAAAACTTGGCCTGTGTTTTAATTTGTTTTTTTGCCAGGTTAATCTTGAACTCCTGAGAGGTGTGAGCTTGGCTTTTTCTTAGTCCCTTTTTTAAGAGTGACATTAAAAGGGATTGACTGTACATTGATATCCTTGACAATTTTGTATTGACCCTTCTAAGTTTATAATCCTGTACTATAATAATATACAAAGCCCCTGAAAGCTGTTAAAATTGTGTTTTTTCTTTCTTCATGCATCATTTTTAATGAATGTATCATTACATTTCCAGGGACAACAAGGACTAGATGGGGAGAGGGGGAAACCTGGAGCGCAGGGTTTGCCTGTAAGTAGAGAATTAGATTCACATTATTTTGGTTCCCTTTTAATGCGAGAAATAAGTCAGTAACTGTCATATTTAACCTCTTAGATATTACAGGGTGTTTCAGAACGAACACTAATACATAATTGTTGTGGCCGTATGAATTTGACATTTTGCAGAAAACAATTCCATAATGTTAAGAACACATGGGAATTGAGAATGAAAGCACTGTGGTTTTATTAGGCTTTCTTTTGTCCAAGCAGATTTGTTTAAATGAACACATATGGAATGAACACATATTTGCACCAAAAAAGAATAAGTAAAAAAAAAAAAAATGCAATAAACAACCCAGAGGGTTCAATTAAGGGTCAAAAATATTTTTAAAGGTTTGTTATTTACAGTATCTGGTATAATTAGCATTGTGTCTGCAGTATGTCATTGTTTATATAATGACCCTTTTTCTTTTATCCACTTCAGTTGTATTCATTTAAAACCCCTCAATGGTAAATTCCAATGTAAAAAAAAGACAAACATGTTTAATGAATTCTGCGTTCTATTCCTCTCATCTTTTGAACAAATACTGCTTAATGTGCCTCTAATTGAGTGGAGATAAGAACAGTTCCCCCAATGTTGTTTTATTACTAAAGGGAGATCCTGGACCACCAGGACAGCCAGGGCCTAAAGGATCTAAAGGCTATGAGGTAAGTGCATGACGCTGGTGGACAGTTTCTACAACCATGCTAGTAATGATGTATTTATTTTAGAATTCCCATCCATTTTCATGGTGTTGAAGCTTCTCCTATAGCTAGTTAGATGTCTTTTTACAAGGTTAAACATGAGCAAAGCATGCCTTCATTACCCCGTTAATGCAACTGGTATACTGTTGAGGGGTACAGTGGAATCCCTCTATTACAGTAAAGTGCTCTTAATTGAGAGCTAATAGGGTCAGATCTCCCTATTGAAAGAGGCATTCAGAGAGGGGTCTTACTGGCAAGCTGGGGTAATATAGAGCTGGTCACAAGAATGGGGACTACTGTACATCCATAGATGCTTAGTTGCCCATTGCCGGAGATGCTTCACTTGTAAAATAGTCAAGCGTCCATCAGTTCGACTTTTGTTATAGTATAGGCCCTTTAACTGTTTAGCTGTGTCTTCCAGGGAAGCCAGGTTGCATTATGCCTGTTGCTTCTCTTTGATGAATCTCAGTACTGTACTATAGAAACAAAAGAAACAGGTGTCTTGGGTAAATCTACACCGCAAGACTGTGTCCAATTTGGAATTCCACTCACATTTCATTTGTTGGTTTTAGGTGTTTGATTTAAGTCGTCCATAACGGAAGCAGCCTGAGAAACATGAAAAATGACCCTGCTTCTGCTGTTTTCAGACAAACCTTCTTGATTCATTCACTAGCTGTGTCGCTTTCCAAACAGCTTTTCTGTTTTGCCTGGTATATTTTAAAGGTTATGAACGTGGTCTGTGTGTGAAACGGTAACTGAACTCCAGTGGTGTGTTTGTTCCACAGATTTATAGGACAGCTTTTCCTTTTGTTTTGTTTTTTTGTTTTTAGGGTGAAAAAGGAAAACAAGGTGTTCGGGGTGAACCGGGCAGCACTGCTCTGCCGGTAAGTGAAATCATTGACATTTGGTTTTGCATTTATCATTTAGAATGACAAACCCTATCATTTATTGAATTGAAAAAGGAAATCATAACTAACTCTGGAAATGGTCTCTTAATAGTTGTGTCTTCCCTTTCTCGTATCCAAATCTCATCGCTTAGCCTCAATTGGTTAAGAGTTTTGGAATGTTGTTTACTTCCTTGGTTGGCAGCACAGTAAGCAATCTTTCAGCTCTGCAAGTCCTGTAACTCACCGGTCACAGTCAGTGTTGAGCTGCAGAATAAGGCTTTGAAAAGTGCCTGCTGTTTTTAACCCTTACAAACCATGACAACAGCCTGTACAATGAATTATGAACAGCAGTCATATGTACTCCTGTAAATGTACAAACCACATTCATTTAATTATATGTACAGTAATAATGTGTGATTTCTATGTTTAGCTGTAGATAACATTGGTAAATTGATCAAATGTAGAATCACTGTTAGGTGAACTGCATACAGACAGTGCCCTATTGGCACTAATGCTAATCATAATGCCAATTGCAGGGTCCCTTGGGTCCTCCTGGGCACAGAGGAGTGGTGGGTCGCCAGGGGCAGGAAGGGGTGCCCGGCGTGGACGGAATTCCAGGGAAGGATGGCAGACCCGGAATGCCGGTAAGATTCCACCAAATGTATCATGTGCTTTCATTTGAGCAACCTGCCTTAGACCAGAGTTCCTCACCCAAACATTTAAACCCTCAATCATAAGAATACCAAAGTACACCGCTATTTTAATCATTTATTTAAGTACAGATTTAATACTCGTCACAAACTATACTGTTTCTGTATCTGCAAGCATTCAGTATCACAGTGCACCACAAACAAGAGGGAATTTCATTTCATTCCATCAGTTCGTCAATGTGGCAGGAAATTTTTCATGGACTTTTACATCGCTGACGTGTTCTAAATAACTGTTCTATTTGCACTTGAAGATTTTGGGCACGTTTTGGTTGGAAGCGGTATTGTCTTGAGGTTGTAAAGATTTAAATACTTTATAGTATAAAAAATGTTGTTTTGTGAGGGCCTTCCATTGATTTTCACAAAAGTTTGGTGTTGTGTAAGTACATTATGTTGGTGTATTGTAAACCAACTTAATTGAATAGTGTGAAAATCAAAGTAAAATATAAACTACAAATCCTCATTTAGTATTTCTAGTCTTTGATATAAGAAACCAAGTCTAGTTTTTTTTTTTTTTTTTTTTTTTCACATAAAATGTGTCAAACAGTTAAACGGATGGTTTAATGAGAAGGTTAATCTATTTACAGCCATTATTGTGTGTCACAGGGGCTGTTTTCTGTTCTTGTGCTTTGACACTGTTTAGCTGCTATTTGAATGCACTGTGTTCGTGTGTGTGTGTGTGTGTCTGTGCTTCAGGGGGAGCAGGGAGACGATGGAGGAATAGGAGCTCTCGGAAAGCTTGGACAGCGTGGTAATATCGGTTTGCCTGGACTTCCTGGACCTCAGGGATCACCTGGATTTAAGGTACACGCTGGAGTGCGGTGTGCAGTGCCTGAGTACTGTGTGCGACAGTCATGAGGAAAGAAACGTTCGTCAGTTCATCAGGTTTCACTTCTAAACGTGCAGGCACCTGACTTAGCCAGCGTGCTTTGAAGGAGCACATCCCTCATCGGGGGGGATCAGAAACCGTTTTATTTTTCACTTGAGAGATGCAGGCAAGCGCAGTTTAGATAATAACCAGTCTTAAAGAAAAGGAGTCACATCCCCAGTTTTAACACCAAAAGTAAATCTCTTTACTTACTAAGACTTTACAAGGGGTGTGATAGTGAGCAGCAAGCCCAACCAGCTTAGTGGCCGCATGGCCAATGTGTCCATAAAGACTAGTGTTCCTGGAATGGTTTGCAATAAACCACCACCAGCACAACTCTCTGGTCATGACAGAAAAATGGCCCGAATCACAGACACCTCCAACATGGACAAGACAAACCTGTTTCCACGTCAACAACGCTAGAGTGATGGGCCTACACAACAACACAGCAGCCTAGCTTACACTGTGTTACAGTTGAAGCATTTGCATGATTCCATGACTGTTATGCTGTTCTTCAGTTGACATTCTGCTTTCCTTTCAGGGTGAGCGAGGTTTGCCTGGACAGAGTGGCCCGACTGGAAAGCGAGGGACGGTGGGAGGAATGGGAAGGCCAGGGAACCGAGGTGATCCAGGACCAAAAGGGCAGCCAGTCAGTAAACTCGCTAACATTAACACTATTTTTGACTTCTCTCTGAATCCACTCATGTACCATTCAGACACAGTTAGAAGTTTAACAGGAAATTAGTGTTGGTGTATAAGAGATCATTTAACGGGCGCATTGCATGTACTAGGAGAGGGGATGAAATCTGAGACGAAATCAAAGATGATGTTATACTAGCAAGATGTCTCCAAGGACACTTCATGTGCTGTCATCTGACACGTGGCGGTTGCTTAGGTCTGTCTTTATTTTAAGGTCCAGCTTCTTCGTAATGAATCAATTAAATCCAACAGTGAAATTGTATATCAGGCACATAGTACTGTACTGCATAATCATTTGACTTAAACGTCTATTGTGTGCACAGGGAAGCCATAGATTGAAGGGGATGCTTTTTTTTCAATTGGTTGCATACCACAGAGCTTAGACTAAGATATTTTAATTATAGCCACAAATACATGTTTTAATTTTAGCAAAAAATATTCGTACCCTGACTATTTGACACCCAAAAGATTTGATTTTTTTGCTGTTTTAGATCCCTGGTTTCTACCTCATGTTCAGTAGGACGACACAAATAATTCTGGGTCACCAGTTTATCCCCCTCAGTGTTATTTACATGCTACACTAACTTCAAAGTGACAAACCCAGACCCTTCTACTTATATAGAGTGTATAGTACTTGCAGAAAATGCTATATCTATTCCATGGGGAGCTCTAATTCAGTATGTGATATTAGTATTTACAGACTGGTAATATTTAGTCTTGCCCTGCATACAGTTGTACCAAATGCAGACCACATTATCTGTAGTAGATTCTATTAGAGATGAAGTGTGTGGTCCATTTTAATTAAATACATTAATTCAGTTTTATCACCCTATGGTATTTAAGAAGTCGTAAAAGAATGCAAATCAAACCAACTAAATGTTTCACTGCTGCAGTAAAGTGTGTTCCTGGCCTGATTGTTTTCAGCAGTCTCGTAATGGTTGTCTTTGCTTTTGAATTACAGGGTGACACTGGAGAACCAGGGTTTCCTGGCATCCTGGGTGTGTTTGGACCAAAGGTATTTCATCAAGGTCTTTATTTCTCTGTGTTATAGATAGGGTGCAGACTACCGGAAAGAACGTTCTGGAAGAATTCAAAAGCACTTTCATTAGTTCACAGGTCATATACGAATCTCAGAAACGCATTGAGGATTGTATTCATTCATTCAGCCTCATTCACACGAGTGTCCTAGAACTTCTCATTTACAGAAGCCTTATTCATACTTTAAGGACTCCTGTTTTAAGGACTGAATGTTCTAAGGAAGGTTATAATTTAATACTCAGTTTTCAAACTGTTTAACCTAAGCTCATGTGTGTATGTACACTTAACAGTTTTTAAAACATTCCATCAAACTGTCCTTACTGTAGAACAACAACTTGACAACCAGTAGAAATTAATTACCATATACAAGGGACATCTTTTTCAGTGAAGCTATGTACCATTTTAAGAAACCCTATAGGTACACATTCACTTTAGATCTATTGTTGGAATTTTATTTAAAAAAAAGAAAATCAGAGGAACTAATGTCATCCAGCAATCTACGTAAGGGAGCAATACTGAAATTAAACAACCATAGCCTTTGTATGTGTAATATTTGTCCCCTGACCATTCAGCAGTACATAACTGTAAATGGCTTCTTCAGCTGAAAAGAGGTACAAAAATATGTGTAGCTCTGAAAAGCTTTTCCCCAGACTACATGTAAATCAAGTTCTGGAAAGCATTTAGGCTCTGAAGGTTAAACTACTGGAATGGTTTTACAACATTTCCTGCAGTGACACTAATCTGTGCCTGGAGACTCCTAGATCTTTAGACTAGCGTGGGCTGTACAGAGCATTTGCTCAAAGTGGATTCACCTCAGAACAATGAATATAATAAGTCTAACTGTTTATGAGTGATCCCTACATTGTGTGGTGCTGAGTGCAGTGTCAAACCAGCAATGATGTATAGTTTCCTTAATTGCGTTTAATTCTGCTAGGAATCAGAAGGGAAATTGTCTTTCAAATGAATGTATTTTTAATCAAAACCTTGCTTCCTAATGCATGATCATTTACTTTCTGTGTGTTACACAGTGTTTAAAATATATATGTCTAAGTTACAAGCTGTAATCCGTTGCCTTTTTCCATTGTGTTTCAGGGACCTAACGGAGACCAAGGACCTGTCGGTATTCAGGGCCCTAAAGGGCCACAAGGACTGATGGTGGGTGACTATCCCTTTCTGTATCAACGTGTACAGTAAGAGGGTTGAATGGCACAGTACTCTCTGCGTATAGGAACACCTCCTAAGAGAACACTTCATCTAAGGGAACACCCTTGTGGTAAAATTGATTTTTCCCATTATAAATGCTCCAGCTAAAGGAACAGAAACTTTGCTTAAAATAACACCACCGTGGCATCGATAGCGATTCGTTCATGGTGGATACAGCACTGTTTTGTAAAAAAGTGACTTGTCATCGCAAGAGTGTCTTGAGGGACACCGATTGGTTTATTAAATCTTTCCAGAACCACCGCCATATCGTTGCATTGTTTTGTAGTCTGATTGTGCACCTCATCACTACAAAATGGCTTGTAAGCAAACAGCAAAATGCGCCGCTGTTTTTCTTGCCACACAAAGCTGGAAATTGTTCGAGCTCTTGAAAAAAAAAAAAAAAAAAAAACTGAATCAGAACAAAATCAATTTGGTGTTTCCCATTCTGGTAAGTTGCTTCACCATTTCTGTTAAATAACATGCATGTCTTGTATAGTGCTGCTGCGTTTTGTAACGTGTGCAGGGGTGCTGTGTTCATTTAGTTTGACAGTTAGTTTATTAACGTTAAGTTAACCATAAGTAATGTCCATTATTTTTGCCTCTGCCTCTGTGACAGCCGGAAACACACCGGCCAGCTAATTTCAGAGTAATAAGCGTTTGAATGTGTTGTTTTGCTTTAGTTTTATTAACGCTAGTTTGACTGTTACTTTGTTATTATAGTTTATTAACATACACTTGCCTATTGTTTTGCTTTGTCAGTTAATTTCATATGCAAATGCACGGGAGTCATGACACATTTATTTATTGATTCATATTGTGTCTGGTGGCTAACTCAGATTTAGAGAACACTTCGGCTATAAGAACACTTCGCTTGCTTCCCGAGAAATGTTTTCTTAGCCGGACACTACTGTATTTAATCAAATCACGCTCAAGATACAAAGGGTATAAACACACCCACTGGTCGTTTGTGGATGTTAAACAGTACAGTGTAATGCATTGTAAACCCTGAGCCGTAGCGTATTGAGTTCAGGTGGTGCTGAACTATTGAGGTCTTTAATAAGGGTTGATCCCACGAAGTTTGTGTTAATGTGTCAGATACAAAACTGCCTATTTAATTATATGCATTGTTTCATTTCAGGGAAAAGAAGGCCTGCTGGGTCCTATAGGAATTATAGGGCCCACTGGATATCCAGTAAGCATTTAACATTTATTTGATTGTAATTTACAGTGCTAGTTTATTATTGTCTGAATGTTATTTTAGTATGTGTGTGCATGTATAAGTTTGGAGATTAATTAAAAACATGGACATTTACAAGTTTGTTTAACTCTTAGGAAAGTAGAGTGAAACACTAAATTAAACTGGATGAAGAGAACTATTCTTGTCTTACCAATTTCTAAGTTAGAAACTTCTTTTTGTTTCACTTGGGAGCTGAAAATACACACATAAAATCGTGTTTATTTCCTAGGATTGATTTATGTACACAAACATTGTTTCAAGTCAGTATGACACATGTAGCCACATTGTTAGCGCAATAGGATGCTCGATCGCAGTGTAATGCGTAGTGTAATAGATTTATAGAAGGCCAGTGAAGCAGGTGTTTAGTACACTGGCTTCTCAAGGGTCGAATCCAGCTAAAGTCATCTTCTAACTCTGCATTCTCTTTTGTTTCAGGGACATAAAGGGGACAAGGGGAACCGAGGTGAAATTGTAAGTAATGATTTATTATGCTTTAAAATGCCTTCATAATGCCAATATTGTATTGTAATGCATAATACTGAATCTTCTTTTGTTAAAATATTTTAACTTTGTATTTTTCTTCCTACAGGGCCTACAAGGACCAAGAGTAAGTAATCATTTATATTATTAGATTTATTTTTTATTAATTAACTTTAAATGCCTTTATAAATATACACTACTTATTAAAGCTATTTTTCTCCAATGTGTAACTGATACAGTTTTGTACATATAAGTCTAGTAGGTAACAAATCTTTAAGGACTACAGCTTTGGCAGAAATGGATGTTACTAACTAAGTACGCCAGACCTTTTTCCAGGGTTGAAAGAATGAGAGTTACTCTTGTGTCAGTATTTTAATCCTGTTTCTACAGCATGCTGGGTGTTCACTGTTTTTCCTTCCTTTTCCTATTTCAGGGACCCCCAGGACCACGTGGACCCCCTGGGCCACCAGTATGTATCCGTGACTTGAGAGCATGTGAGAAGTCTGCCATCATGCAAGGGAGACGTTCGAATAGAGCATGGTTCTGTTAACCTGCTGCCACATGTAGATCAGCTGCAACCATGGCTTTAAACCTCTTGCTGTTATCTTGACATTCAGAAACGGGAATTGCCTGTGTACATGACTGCTGACACCCTGTGTTACGCTTTAGGGTGGCTAAAACTGTCTCAGGAAGTTATAATGTGAAAAAAAACCTTTACCAGTCCAGTAAGAGAGCACAACAATTCAGGCGGTGTAAGGAACAAATGTGTATAGTTCTTAATAATAATACCAAGGAAGCTTTCAAATTGCAGCCATAGTGGGTTTACAGACTTCCGATACAGCACACCTTGTGGTCATTGGTGGTACTACTTTAATTTCCTGTTATGTTTATTGTAATTTTTGTTTATTTTAGGGCCTTCCAGGAATTTCACTAACACTTGTAAGTTAAAATCCACTCTTGTCATGTTTCAACTTAGAGTTAAAGCAAAGTTTTTATCTCCACTGTTTAAACTAATTTATGGGACAGCCCAATGACATTACTTGTATTATTACATTATTATAAATATTGTTTTTATTAGCTATTTGGAGCAGTACATTCCAAAACAAAATGAAAGTTGACCCTAAACAAAACCATGTTCCAAAGCCCCACTTTTAACACAAACAATTTTGCTGGAAGTAGCAAATTATATTTATAACTAAATATATTATTTTATTTTATTTTTATTTTAGAAAAACGAAGCTCTTGGTGCTGCTCTGCAGGTTTTTATTGACTCAAACACAGCACTCAGGACAGAGGTAATATACTTTTCAAAGAATTATTTATTATTAAGATCCTGTATATTAAAAATGACACCTGTTTTTACCTTTTTTTCAGGGCTTGTTTTTGTAATCATTTTGATGTGCGTTTTGTAAAATGCCCCTTTCTTTTCCAGAACTATCCGAACTTGGACCTTCCAATGCTGGACGAGGGAACAGAGATCTTTAAGACCCTGCACTACCTCAGTAACCTGATCCACAGCATCAAAAACCCTCTGGGAACCCAACTCCATCCCGCACGCATCTGCAGAGACCTCAAGGATTGTGAACAGAGAATGAACGATGGTGAGAACACAGAGTGTACTTTTGTGTAGAAAGGTTGTCCTAAAAAAATTTGAGCTGTAATTGTAATGTTCAACCACTAGATGGCACTGTGTAATAATCACAATCAAATTAGAATCATTCAAACCCAAGTACACAGGTTTGATTATTTTCATCAGTGATATTATTAGCGCTTGGATGTGTTTTGTTTTGTTTTTATTATTAATACTGTAGTTTTTACAATTTTCTCGTGCAATGCATTTCTAATTCAGAAACGCATTTAAGGGTTTTTCATTCTTACCAAATGTAGAGAGTTAATGTATTTTCTTAAGGTAACCCTCCCTCTCTTGTGACTTCATTTTTTAGGCACTTATTGGATTGACCCAAATCTTGGCTGCTCCTCGGATACCATTGAGGTGACATGTAACTTTACCAATGGAGGGCAGACATGCCTCAAACCTGTCTCTGTTTCCAAGGTAAACTGTTCAAGTAAAAAAAAAATAAAAAACAACGTTTCAAACAGAGAAAATTGCTTAGAAGCACAATTAAAATATTAAAACATAATAAAACATATCCAAATATATTAATAAAAAAACAGTAGTATAATAGCTGCCAGCTATGTAATATCCTATGATGTGGTCTTTCCTGCAGACAACTGAACTTTGATTTTTTATTTTTATTTTTTTTAAGCATCAAATTATAGGTTGATAATCCTGCAGTATATTTTATACGGTATGCCGAGAATTTATTTCAACTTTGTTGTAACATTTTTGTTACAAAGTATATACATTATATGCCAATGGTAAATATGAAATGATTTATTTATATAGATAGATAGATGGATGGATGTGGTGCATTGGGTTAATTCACTACACTGTGCCAAATTGTTTCAGATTATTAAAACCTTTTTTTCTTTTTTTTTTCCTGATAGTTGGAGTTTGCTGTGGGCCGTGTTCAAGTTAATTTTCTCCACCTGTTAAGCTCGGAAGCTGTGCAGCATATAATCATCCACTGTCTGAACGTTCCCGTCTGGAAATATGGGAACTCTGACACACCTGCAAAAGATGCTGTCAAATTCAAGTCATGGAATGGCCAAACGATTGAGGCGGGAGGGCAGAATCTACCAGACGTCATCGAAGACGATTGCCGGGTATGAAACTCCCTTAGATTAGACTTTCTGATAATCACCTTGTATCTCACAGAACTCTATACTGTGTTGTATTTTATAATGAAATAAAAGGTGTAACTAATTATAATATGTTGTCATTTCCATCTGATACAAATACACGTCAGAAGGCTGTATCACATCAATATCAGGGTCCTGTATATATTGGAACCGCACAGCTCCAAACTGAAGATATTTCATATATGTGTGTGCAGTCCTGTAGAAGTGTACAGTATGCATTATAACCACCATTTATGAACAGCTTGAAATATTTTCTAACTGTCAAATTTTCACTAGAAGGCAGTCAAGTTTACAGATCATCAATTCAGATTTTACATTGAAATTGTCTTTAAATAAGAGTGCATTTACAAGATTTGGCCACCAAGTTGCACTGTGGTTGCCTTTCAATTCTAAGATGACCACCAACAACATTACATATGAGATACGTCTGCCTATTGGTAGGTATTTTCTGAGCTCTCTATACCAGAGCTGCCGATAGGCCCCTTTCTGGGGTGACTCCCTCAGTCCCGCCTACCAAGGGATGAAAACCGTCATTCCACGGAAGCCATGTCTCTTTTTGCCTTTCAAGACGGTAAAGTAAGACTCTCTGTGTTGGTATCTGAGCGTTTTTTGAAAAAAGAGCTTGAGTCTACTGCAGTTCCCTTGCCTTTCAGGCTGAAAGCTGGCTTGCCGCTTTCACGGAATCAGGGACTCCTGATCCAGCTTTTTTCCGTCTCTATCTTTACTCATCGGCCTGCACGTGCTCGCGCTAGGGCAGACTCCACTGCGTCGCTGTATGTCTAAGTGGAAGTATTTTCAGAATTGGTGTCTGACTAGAAGTCATGACCCAGTTTCTTGCCTCATGCCAGTTAACTTCCAGTTTCAACAAGAACCGCTTGATGCTGGCAGGTCACTTTCCACATTGAAGGTGTATTTAGTGGCTAACTCTGCGTGCCATGGCCTCGTAGATTAGGTATCTCTGGGTGCACTTTTTTTTCTTGCTACCCAGTTTTTCAAAGGCGCTTGGTGGTTATGCCGTCCCAGGAGGACCATTCTCCCTGAATGGAGCCTTGATGTTGTACTGGAGGCTCTCACGAAAGCCCCGTTTGAGCCCATACACTCCATAGACTTGGCTCCATCACCTCCGCAAAGCGGGTCAGTGAGCTGCAGGCGCTGTCGATGCACAGCTCCTGTGTTCGTATTTGGGACGATGGCAGCAGGTTGTCACTACATACAAACCCAGCTTTCCTCCCCAAGGTGATTACGGCCTTCCATATGAATCAGTCTGTGGAACTGGAGTCTTTCCATAGATAGCTCAGAAAATACCTACCAATATGCAGGCATAATCCCCATTTGTAATGTTGTTGGTGGTCGTCTTCTCTTTCAGGGAACCAGGGTTACAGTAAGTAACCGAACGTTCCTATGCATACCTGGCGAGCACCACACTAAAAGCTTTTTAAATCCAAATTTATTACAGTAAATAGAAACAGATATAGAATAATCCCTGGTTTGGTTGCTGAATTTTGTTCTTGGTCAGTGATGAAACTAAATAATCTCAACTCACTTCCTCTTAACCGTTTTTCATGCATGAAATATTGAAAATAGCTGGAAAAAAGTTTTCGACACACACATTTTATATATATACACACACACACACACACACACACACAGATAGTGCTCCCCTGCTATAAGGCTTTCGGTTATAATGTGCCTTGCATTTGCGTCTTCCATATGTTCCCATGCAAAGACAAGTTTTTTTTTTTTTTTCTGTATCCATTACCATATGAGGTCACCATGCATGAAAGTGTAAACATTGCTTATAGTTTTACTACTAAATGGGATGTATACATGTGACACAGTACCACTCAGTGGCTAAATGTTGTAACTGCAGTTATCTGATTTGTTTAATTTTTCTAGATTAAAGATGGACGTTGGCATCAGACACATTTTGTGTTTCACACCCAGGACCCAAAGCTGCTTCCTATTGTAGACGTACTTAACCTGCCACCAACGAAGCCCGGAATACATTACCACCTCGAAGTTGGACCTGTATGTTTCCTATAAACTTATGCTTTGATCGCACACCACGTCACATCTTTTTCAGCTTGGGTCTTTTTAACAGGACAGTTTTCTCAAGACCAGAGTGGATTAATCACTTCCAACCAGTTTTCAGAATGAGTCTGTTTTAAAGCATGAGTGAACTGCAAGAGCTGCAAAAGGGTTAGTGGAATAGGATGACAGAAACATGGGGAAGCTGTCGAAGAACTAGGGGATATACAATGTCTTCTTGGACAAGTGAAACTACAGTGATGCAGTTCTGGGCTTTGAAAGAATGTTTTATTTTTGGGCAAAGTGTGGTGGATATCCGACCTCGACATCTGCCAAAGAGTCATTCTGGGACAAAAATATTAACTTATTCTTTTTACATATCTGTTGAAAACCGATACCAAAAGTTTGTTTTTTTTTGTTTGTTTTAAGTCTTCCTTTTTGTAATTTTGTAAGTTAAATATCTTTATGTAAACAAATCATTTGAAAGTGCAATAGAAGAGAGATTTTTAAAAAATCATCTTTTTTTTGTGCATTACCTAACTTTTTAGGCAATTCAGGGGTTCCTTTCAAAGAAATATTTATAAATATGTGCATATTTGGATGCATCCAAAAGTAGAATCCATGATTTTCTTGTACTAATGCCCAGTCATTGCACCCACAGATCATTGTAATAACAGATCATTCTAATAGCAGGCTTTGGCCAAGTAGGTTTTGAATTTGCCTGGCTGCTTATTTAATTAAACGAATTCCCAATTTTATCATTAGTATTCCTGAATTTAGAAATTCTTGATGTAAAGATTAATTATTGAAAAGAAATTCATATTAGGAGTGACTCCTAAGAGGGTCTTTCTAATAGTCTGTCTACCTCCCATCTCTTAATATATGGTGCTCCACTTCTCGTTAAACATATTTAATAAAAACATTACCTGGTGCTCTGTTATAACCAGATTTCTGTGTGGAGCTTTGTGTCTGTTAAATCAGCAGTGCTGTCACACTATTCAGCTATAACTGCGTTTAACTTAAGTGCCTTTCAATTAAGGGAATATTTTTATAAACTTTAAAAAGTGTAGAAAAAAAAACAGGTCTTAATGTGATGTGTTCCATTGATGCCGCAAAACCTTGTACTTAAAATCTACATGGAATTTTAAAATAACTTTTTAAAAAATATATATTTTCAGCTCTTTTGTACAAAACCCTCAATTGCTGTAATTAATATTGAAAAAAAAAGAAAAAAAAAACTTTAGTGAAGATTTAGTTTTTAATAGTAAGCTTTTGTTTGTTTTGGGGAAAAAAAAAGTGTATAATTGTGCAAGCTTTGTTGTATACAGTTGGATCCCTTCCTGCTAATTTAATGTTATTTAAATGTTTTTTTGAAAACGTGGTTATGTTAACCTGATAAGGTTTTCTTTGTTTAGGTAAAAGCAAAAAACAAACCAAAAAAAAAAAGGTTTTTTTGCTTCAGCACCTACCAGGTTTTGAAGTTACTTACAGAATTTAACTTGCTATGTGTAAATTTGGTGCTTAAAAGGAAAAAAAAAAGTCAGTGTTTTTTCTATTAATAAGAACTGTACTATACCAGGAATGCTTTCTATGCTTCTGCATTGTCATCGTGTTAACAAAAAGAACGCTATGAATGTTCAAGAAACATATACTTAAATAATGATCAAAATACCTCACATGTAAACTTACAAATCTGGTAGCATTCGTTTTTTTTAATTATTATAATTCTGTCTGGTTTAAGAGATAACGGCCAAAACCAGTTCTTTAGCAAACAATGCCTTGTTCAATAAGCACAGCGCTCTTCATTGTTCTTAATTTCCTGTATCTCTCATTTCTTCTGCTATACACAGTCTCCATTAATTTCCATTGTCTTGCATTAACAATTTTCAGATGTTCAATAAATATTTGAAACGAACTGGGCTTTAATGTTTAAAATTCATTCCATAAACTGTAATCAAGCACTTAATGCCGTTTTACATTTTCTGTTTTACTATTTCCATATTCTTTTCTCATTTGCTTGACATGTTTAGAATCCATACAGCTGCTTTTCTTATTAAAGCACTTTTTTTTTCAATCTGGTTTTATACCTTGCTAAAGCCCAGGGTGAGGGGTATTTACTGTACTAAGAGCATTTGAAAGAGCTGAATATTTGTGGTACACAAGTCTCATTCCAGTGGAGAGAGCTACATGCTGTGTATAGATGTTTTTCATGTGTTTATTGTTTTAGAGTTCAGTTTTATAATTTTGCTGAAACGTTTACCTGTTATCAAACACATACATTGTTATACACTATATGTTAGTGTGTGTGTACAGTGCAAGACATTTCCAAAGACACATTAATGTTTTACACTTGTAGTCTTATACAGACAAAAGTTGCAGTATTTAATTTAACCAGATTGTATTTGAGGGCTTCTCAGTGAGAGAGAGACATAAATGAACTGGCTTGTTAAGGGAGGAAAGGACCTGTTTGCTTGCCTTGAGAGTGCAGGGTTTGGGTAGTGGAAACGCAGCTCTTGTACCTTCAAGAGTCCATTTGGCCCACAGTGCATTGCTGTGGGGCTATATGTATGTTAATACCAAAGTCAGCTGAACTGTCAACATTGTGACTATTTCATGCCAACAGAAATTCAAGCTTTTAGCTATAATTTCTGCTTAGCACAGCTTCACATATAGCCACTACGGTAAGCCATCTCCTCCAGTAAACCCCACAGATTTATTTATATGCCAATGGCAGTGAATTTGAATAAGCAGCCACACATGTTTGTTCCAGCTGGTCTACTCTATCAGTGTATTTGCACTTACCCCAGGAAAGCAGCAAGACTTCCAAACATTTAACAATAAAAGCCTTTAATATCCCCTTTAGAAACATTTGTCAAGGAATTGCATACTTGTAATTTACTTTCTGAAAACTAAGCAGAAATAAATCTGTGAATTGGGGATTCTTCCGCTGCATTTTTTTAATGAAAGTACAATACAACCTAGATGTGGTTGTAATCTCATGTACCAATACTGTCCCCTAGTGGCAGATTACATCAGCGTTCCTGCTCTTCTTATCTGGGACACATTGCATGGCGCCCCCCATCCACTGGTAAGTTCACTCCTGTGATGAAGGAAGCTGCGTCAGAAGACAGGAAGGCAATTGCTTGAGCAACTTCATCCACTTCCCCGGGTCTTCCAAGTGCATGAGTCTCTTTGCATTTCTCTAGAAACTGGAATTCAAACAAATCATCAAGTCAAACTTATTTCTACACATGTATTGCAGTCTGCCCTATCAAAGGTATTTTAATCTGTTAATATCATAATACAGAGACTTGCACCCTGTTCCCGGAAATTATGCAATTATAGTAAGTAAGGTTATAGATGACACCATATTATGTAATTCTGTTTCCTTTTACTCTTCATGTTGCATGTCCCTTAAACTAGGATATTTTATGGAGAAACAGTTTCAACAGAAAGTGAGCGTGCAAGTCAGATATATTGATATTAAACTGGAGAATCATCATTAAAAAAGCTTGTTGTTTCTTTGACTGTGGATTACAATAAGTTGCTGTTTCAATTTTTATAATATTATTGGTGAAATTTCAAGGGCCTGTTTTGTTGGGGCATAAATGCACAGAGCTAATGCTGATATTCGTTCTCTATGACAAATGACCAAAGCAGAAATATAAACATTAAAAAAAGTAAAATCTGATCATTGAGCTGTACCTTGGCATATTGTTCTTCATCAAGACCAGCCCGCTTGTGCACTTCAGTGATGATTACACCAGGACTGGAGGGGAATAAAACTGGCATTCTGAAATGAGCTTAAACTACCTGCACACTAATAAAATGGGAAGGAGATGCAAACCACTGCTCCAAAATTTCTAAAACAACTGGATTTTCTCAAGATATCTGGCTAACATAACTGTCAATCACAGGATGAAACTTTACATTTTCCAAAACTTCACAACTATAGTTTTTACTTAAATTCTCATGAAACAATAAACCAGGGCTTCTCAAACTCGGTGCTGGGGATCCCCTGTGCTGGTTTTCATTCCAGCCAAGTCCTCAATTACTTAACTATAACCTTAATTGATATGATAATTTGCTTAATTAGACCTTTACTTGTTTTCAGCTCTTAAACAGTTGCAGATTTCAAGTTAGCTGTAACATTTTATAAGTAACTTGAATTGCAACTGCTTAAGAGCTGAAAACAAGTAAAAAAAGGTCTAATTAAGCAAATGAGTGAGTAATTAAATGAGTAAATAATTAATCAGTTCAATTAATGGTCTACTTAAGTAACTGAGAGTTCGGTTGGAATGAAAACCCGCAGACACAGGGGGTCCCCAGAACTGAGTTTGAGAAGCCCTTTAATAATACATATTTAACTTACCAAACAGAATTCACACGCACCTGTTTAGAAGCCAGTTCTGAAAGAAGACATTAAACATTAACTGTAGATATTGAGGTTCTTTGTTTAGTTTTTTCCAACCATAAACTAATAAAACTGATCTAGAACATACCCAGATACGCCTCCTGGTTTACAAAGCAGAAACGCGTACACGCGAACTCCATGTTAACCTGAATCTTTAACTAACATCTCTTCACGAATGTCTTACCTAAAGCAGTACATCTTGTGAACTGGTCAATTGCAGATTTTGACATACAATAGGCCAGCACTCCAGGAAACTACAGTGTAAACACATACAAAGGTGTTTAGTCCAAACTATAGAAAACCAGTGATGACAACGCAATGGGATAAAAACTGTTCATGTTATAAAATAACTAAAAAATAAACCAATGCAAATTGCATTTTGTTGTAAAGATATTGACAAATTTTGCTGGCCATTTTGCGAAATATGGCAGTGTGGTTGCCTTATAAAAACAAAGTTCTAAAAGGAGATTACTTGTGTTGGTACTTACAGATCTTTGCCCATTTACACTGGAGACATTCACAATACAGCCTTTGCTGTTTACCAGGTGTGGCACAGCAAGGTGGGTGAGATGGTAAACAGACCTTGAAGAAAAAAAAAAGAAAAATAAATCCTAATAACTTGAAATTGGCACCCATTTCGGTTCATTTTACTCCAATACAATCAACTTTGGAGGGCAAAGTTATGTAAATCCTTATACGTTTTAAATACAGTTCAAACAGTGGAATGAATCAAATAAACTATGATTTGTTATTAAATTATTTATAGTTTTCTTTTACCATTTACAATTACACTTCAGAAACAGAAATCCAGTTGTTTTATTTGTTGTGTAAAAGAGGACACATGCACTGGTATGACATTTCAATGAGGTCACTCTAATGGCACTGTTAGCTGTTAATACAAAATTACTAAAAAACAGGAACAGCAAAGACTATGATACATTTCAGCAGTTTTTAAATAACTGCAGTTACAGTATCTAATGGTCCTATAGGTGCAGTTAAAATGTAATCCTAGACATTGATATTACAGAGCGAGCATACAACATGCCATCCTGACTCCAGAGCCCAGCCTTATGATGAACCCACATAAATGTTCAATCTGTGTTATTTACAATCCCCCTCACTGAATGTATAGACACTATTGGCAAAGCCATTGTCAATGTGCTAAGTGTTTAAGTCCAGTAACCCCAAACCCCTATCAGCAGTGCTCATGGAAACGCATGGATCCCCAGGTCTTGGGAACATTGCTTTGTCAGGTATCAGGGATGTTCTGGAGGAAATATTTCTGTATGTGTTTCAGCCCCTCACTTTGGGAACCACTGTCTAAAACCTGTTTAAGAAAATGACGGTTATATTTTACCTAACATTAGTGTTCATTACTCTGTCATACTGTTCCATATCAGTCGTCTCAATGCTTCCCATGACGAGGATTCCAGCACTGTTTATGAGCACATCCAGTCTTCCATAGTGATCTACAGTCTTCTCAATGATCTTCTTAGCAGTGTCTTCATCCATCAGGTCACCAGGTACCAGCAGTGGCTAATGGAGATCACAACAAGAACGCTATTGGAAGATCCATTGTTATGAAACATACCTAGAGAACATTACTAGAAGTTAATGTATGAATTATTACAAAGACACTCAGATACAACACCTCACTTTGTCCAGCAACCTTGCACTGTTTGGCAGTCTTTGTTAAGTTTTCCATGTCTCGCCCATTAAGTGCCAGCTTAGCACCCAACTTGGCAAACAAAATGCTTGTCGAAGCCCCTATTCCTGAGCTGGCGCCAGTGACAAGCGCAACTTTTCCATTGAGAGAGGAGACCTGTGAAATTCAAACAGAAATATCATGTCCAGTGAGAAACCAGTGTTCACAAACAGACTCAATCCCGACTTTGGAAAGCAAGACCCTTTCAGGGGTGTGCCATTGTTGACGTGTTACCGTTTGTAAAGTGGAAGGCTTCCAGTTACATTTAGCTGTTTTTCTGAGTCATGCTTATCATATTTGTGTTTGCAATGCAAACAGCCTTCACCACGGGATCAAACCCGTTTGCGGCAGGCTGGTTTCAGTACCGCCAGGTCAAGGGTTGTATGTCTATCACTGACCAGTTTGGGCAATGGAGCACTATTATTATTATTATTATTATTATTATTATTATTATTATTATTATTACTGTATTTGTTTCTTAGCAGATGTCCTTATCCAGGGTGACTTTAGTTGTTACAAAGTACCACAATACAAAGTATCATATTACAAATAATAGCAGTTATAGAATACAATAAAATCAGTAGTAGGATCAAATTCAAATGAGAAAATAAAAAAATACAGTAATTAATTACGTTTGAGAGCGATTAAGACAGTTACACTTTAAAAAAAGCTGGTTGTAAGAGTAAATTCCATTAAGAGCACGTAGTCAGTACAATAAATCTGTAAGAACGAGTGCAACTACAAAAAGCAGGAATACGGTTACCTGAATACAGTCAAGGGCATTTTTTTTTTACAGCACACAAAATGTAGTGAACAATTCAAAGTGTAAACATTTGCGACATTATGTGTGAAGCTGCTGGAAGCAATGAACAGCAAATCCCGCTGGTTCGTATGACACTCGCGATAACACACTGCACTGCCCTTCCATCGAAAGTTAATTTTGTCAGTGTCAGAATCATATGGACAAATCTGAAGAGTTCAACTTGGACATTTAAAAGAACTTGCGCATTTGCATACGTTACCTTAAACGGTGCTGCTTCTGCTGCCATGTCCAGTTATAATCGCGAAGAACCTGAGCCCGACTCGTTTGTGACAGTACTTTAACTACAGAAAGAGAAATGCTACTTACTTTCAGCCATGTGATTAGCAAGGGTGCGTGTCTACGCCCTTACTAACGCGTTGAAACCTCTCAAGTACCGTATTAACACTAATAAAAGCCCATTCTATACTAATTTCTTGCTCACTGTACTTTAGGTAAGACAGATAAAATCGTTTTATATCACCTCGCTTAATATCACGTCCGGTTTATTATCACGATTTTTCAAAAACCACTCGCCGTGCAGCGTGGGTTCTTTGATAAATTGCCTGTTAATATCATCTCGCAAACCCGCTTATTGTCACGTTGTCAAATGCTGCGTGGACTTTACCAAGTAACCACAGGCTATATTAATTTCCAGAGCAACAACCAATAATCCTCTCGGCTTTTGTGTGCAGCCTGTCAAATGCTGAGTGGGCGGTCTTAACGGGGTACAGTTCAGTTACAAAACACCAACGTCACCACATTTCTTTTCACCATAGTTTGTACAAATGCAAAACTAAATTTTTGAAAAATTTTAAAAAATTCAAACACCAAGTGCAACCCCTAATTGATAGCTCTCATCAGCCGACAATTCATGTCTTTTTTTTAGATAATGACACAAACTGTTTCGTTCCAGTTAATGATACAAAACATGTTGGTGCTGTAGTAAACTGTATGCATCTCATAAATGTACAGAACGACTACATGTACAATATTAAAACACTGCTCTAAATCAGCGTTAGTTTCTTTTTATTTTTTTCAGGCACTCCAATCTTGTACAGATATGACGAAATCAAGGTTTAAAGAAATCAAGCATTACAAAAAAGTTTATTTAGCACAAAACCTGCAAATTTAATCTTTTTTTTTTTTAATCAGATACAAGTAAATAGCATTTGTATTAAGGTTATCAAAAACTGCAATAATAATAATAATAATAATAATAATAATAATAATAAAAAGACATTACACAGTTAAGCAAGTGAGATGCTTCTTACTGTTTCTCTCACCTGTACAGACAGTTTCGCCTAGTCTGAATGAACTAACCCAAAGATCTCTTGTTTCAACTTGGGTTTAACAAGCTATACAGGTTTGTGATATTATATAGGGAGTAACTCGATGGCATTAGCTGGGACATGTACTTAAAGATCCTATAACTTAACGCCCTCTTCTATTTGGAACCTCCACTGCTTAAACAGATCGTTTCTATTTGATATTTTAGGATGCAAAAGCATTTTATTCCTCCAGTCAACTGATTTTCTATTACAACATGGTCATGTAACAGGCTGGAGCAGGGCACAGAATTAAATACATTTAAACAAACATGTTCATTGTTATACTACATGATACTGAATACTGTGAGATACTGAACATATTATCCAAAAGACATTTTCTCTTCTGGAAAGGATCCTTTGTAGCAACCTTAATAAAGAGCAATCCCTGGTGTTTTTTGTAGATGTTTCCTTGACAGTAAAAGCATTGCACAGCGGTTTCTAAAGCACCCACTGGATGACGCTAGGCTGCGAATGGGTTAGCATGCATAGTGACATCCTTAATGCGAACTTCATTCAATGGACGGAATGTCTTTTCATTGACTGGAAGCTTCTCTAACTCATCTAACGTTTCCAATCCATCTATCGCCCTTCAAAAAAAAAAAAAAAAAAAACAGAGCATCATATTATAGATCAGCATCACCCTCTACAGAACACCTACAGCTTTACAAAGGCACGGCTGGAAAACAATGCAATACAGCTGCAATACGCATTTGCAGATATTGAATGATTTCACCGATCTTCTTTGCTCCTAGAGCTCAAATAATAAGGCAATGTTTGCAAAAGGAAAGTTATGATGTAAGGGAAATGGTATATCAGATTGAAGTTTGCTGTACTCAATTTTCTGTTGGACGTCCACCTCTTTTAAGCATTTCAGTTGAATTTGTTCTATGTTACTTCTTGATTATTGCTCTGATTATGGATTTTGGTATTCTATATTTCTTTCTACTGTGCTGTAGCAATATCCTTGGTTGTAGTTTGCTACAAGTGCTTTTTCTAACGTGAATCGAACTCCTTTGTCTTGACCATCATCTGCTGTGTTGCCAAAATGTTCTTTCTTCTTTATAATTCAACTTAATTACCGTGTAATGGTTTTTAATCAATCAAATGAATATATATATATATATATATATATATATATGTTTAACTAGTTCTGTTACATTTTACAGACTTAAAAATAAATAATTATTAAATAACAAATAACAAATGTTTGAAATCTCTAACATTATATTAATTTTATCTTTAATAAAGATTGTTTGTTAAACTTTTAGAAATTGTGTGTTTTAGTTTTTGTCAAATTAGTGGCTACTGTGCACTAAATGCTTGTATGTAACATGTTTTCTTGAATTCTTATATTAAGTGTGCCACTACTTTTGTCTGCGACTGTATATTAAGTCAGTAGTACTTTAAGTGATCTCTGAGGTGACAGCAGATTTATTAATAAAACTGCCAGAATTGTTCATTTTTCTTGTACAAAACTCTTGATTAAACCTGATCCACAGAATCCTAGAATACAGTTTTGTACTGCCAATTTGAAGTCAATATCTCAAAGCTTTGGGTCTTTATCATCCAGAAACCAAAATATTGAAGTTAAAAGATCCTACTACACTGAAAATTTGAAGCCAGCATCTCAGGCATGTTTAATAATTTCTTCTGAGACTTACTTTCCAAATATTGTGTATTTCATGTCAAGATGAGGCTGTTTGCCATACGTGATGAAAAACTGAGAAGCGTTGGTATTTGGGCCGTTGTTTGCCATGGACACCACTCCTCTGACATTATGCTGAAATAAATTATAGCATGCACATCTGTTAGTTAGGCCTATCACAGTCAGTAATCATAAGAGACAAAGGTTCACATAACGTTGTTAATGTCTTTCAAGCTACATTTTTATTGTAATATTAATATCTCAAACAATAAAACACAGATCATGTAGGGTAAATTACCCAAATTCTAGGTATGTCTGAAAGATAAATCTCACATTACACCCACTTCAGTAATCTTTGGGGTGATCACAAATATTAGTCATAGTTGTTCACCCTACACACATCAGTTCTAGACTTAGCTCTATTAAATTAAACAAGTGATAACTATTTGTATACAATATATGCCTAGCACACAAATGTTATATAATGGCCTGTGTTTAATGTAATGAAAACCAAACATACAGCACTTGTGTCTCTAAAAATATGTAAACCGCAAAGAAGATCCTATTTTAATAACTGAAGCTTGTTTTTCTGTTCGTATGTAAAAGAATAACTTAACCCAAGTTTCTGAGGTAAGATATTATGAAATACAGGTTAACTAGAAATAAATACTTACCTTAAGATGTTCACTATATTCATCTTCAAACTTCCGTTCCCAAATGCTGGTTCCACCTTTCCCAGTACCTTTGCAAGAAAGTTATGGGCTTGATAAATACATTTAGAAACCCATCTGACTGCAAATACAGCGTGTCAGTGAAGCCTGTCCCCCGCTACAGCAGCGAATACTAAATTACAGTTACCTGTGGGATCGCCTGTCTGTACCATAAATCCTTTGATGTTTCGGTGGAAAATGCAGCCATTGTAGAATCCACTGGCACAGAGTGCTAGAAAATTCTGGAAATTAAAACACAACTAATTAGTAAGCCAGTATACGGGAACACAATTTTCACAAGATGTGACTGCTGGGTTTACTCACCTCACATGCTTTTGGCGTTCGTTCACAGAAAAGTTCGATTTTAATATCTCCCAAATCTGAGTGCAACGTCACTGCCTAATTGAAAGAAAAGTATAAGGGAAAATGTGTTTCTTGCACTGAGGTTTGTCATTTAAAAAAGTATTAATTGTACAGTAGTTGTTTTCTCAGTACATTACTATACAATAATCATTTCATTTTAAAACTTAAAAAAAAATGTCATACATATGTCAATCTATACAGTACGATAAACATTACAATGTATATACTTACAAATTTGAAAAAAACTTCATTTACATTTACTGTGGTATAACCGACACTAGTTTCTAGACGCGGAGGACTAGTAAATACGCAGTTCCACGCTTCTCAACAATACTAAGACACGTACATTATCATGTTGGAAAGGATATTAAACACGTAACGTTTAGAAATAATGCAATTACCATTCTGGAAACGAAATATCCAAACATCCAGACCAGGTGCCGTGGGTGTTACACCTAAATCAGTCCTACCCAACACTACAGACAAAACAGGCAAGTGTTCTGTTGTAGAGAAATGTAAATAGACCTACATACATAAATAAAATAGCATAAAGCAGTTTTGTTTGAATCATTGTACCATTTACTAACATAAACATACAATTTAGACAATTAGGTGCAATATAATGCTGTAATGCTGGGTTAAACGCAATACACTCCGTGTTTTATGGGAATTTAAAGCACATTTCCATGCAACAGGTCGCGCTGTGTCACTTAACCATCCGCAGCATAGTAATCAAAGGGGTACAATCTTCATTTTCTATCCAGGAGACTTTTACTCGCACCAGTAAAGGAACAGTATACTGCATTGGTTGCGCGAAGTGTAACAAACTGAACAAAGGAGAAACAATACGTCGTTTAGCTGATCGCTTCGTGGAACATCTCTCTATAACACAACATCACGCCATACGACATCGCAATTTGTTGGATAAATCACTGCTTGGGACACATGCAGTCAGGATGCAAAAATAACACTGATTGATTTACCAAATTACCACTTTGGAATTCGCATTCTATTCTGTCTGAAATCATCATGTCATCATCCTCCTGAACTTTCCCTTTGAAACAACGTGTTTACAATAAAAAAACAGCACGTCTACCGCACTGATTTTTTTCATCTAGCTGAAGGACTGTAGTCCGAAACGTGCTGATATCACTGGACACGTTTTACGTGGCAACATTGCATTTATCTTGAAATGCTCATTAAAATATACAAAATATACAACAACAAAGTGATAATAAAGGTGCACAAAGTACAACATACCCCCCCCCATTACACCCCCACCCCCCACATATGTATATATATTAATATATAATATATACTATATATATATATGATATATATATATGGATATCTAGTGGACATCAGGTAGATGTCACCGCAGGCGAGCCGCTGCAGAGACTCAGCCCTTCCTTCCAACTCAGCGGCCCGCACCGGCCGTGACGTAGAGGGAGTCTAAAATGGCGGCAGTAACGACCGCTTTGAATTTCAGCTCAGCGGATAAAGTTTAAAATAACCCTCGAACCGAGGAGTGTTAATTACACCGGGATATGCACACGGAGTAGACTTATTAAGGAGGTATCAATCATGGACTCTGTTGTAGGGGAAGACCCGACCCTACCTCTTGATTTCAATAGCAGGTATGCACTGTTAGCGTTGTGTGTGTGTGTGTCAGTTAAATTTACATCATTTTAAAATTTCAAACTTTTAAATTACAAAGCGTCAGATAAGGTTGCCACCGGGCGTTCAAATGTTCACTGCTTTTTTCTTTGTGTTCTTCTACGTGTTAGTTTAAAAAACATTTTTGGTACTTGGTGTCTTGTTATGTGTCATTTACCCTGTATTATTATTATTATTATTATTATTATTATTATTATTATTATTATGTACGACATACGTCACGTTTTTGTAGTTAATACAATCGTAGTGTTGCAATTTGCTAGGAGAGTCAAGCAAAGCAAAAGACAAAACAACTTCAAGACCTGAGTTATTGTAACTAACATAAATACAAATGCATTGAGATGTATGTACCGCGGTATTTTGTTCAAATAATTGGCATGTTTCCAATAGGTATGCATAAGTGGGCAGGGAAATGAACGGTATCGTGGCTATGCTCATGATGGCATCGAAGAAAATACAGTCGAGAGCTCTGTGTTACTTATAAATAAGTCACAATTTAAGAACTTTAAATTATTCGAGAAGTATGCAGGCGACGAGACCTAACAAGTTAAATGATAAAGCACTGCCAGTCGGACTTGTTTTTATTTGCCAGTATTGTTGTTACAAGCCTTGGTGGCGTATGGTTTGACAAAACGACCTGGGGAACTTCAGAGGCCAGTACATTTACCCAGTTTGTGTCGCAGCAAGCATACATTGTGTCTTGTCAACGCACCATGTTACAAAATACCTTCTCCTGTCATGTGTCGTTTTTAGATGCACTGCTGTGCGGAAAGCGGAAACTACCAAGCTTAATTAAGGAAAGTACCTCGTGAATATATAGTCCTTGGTGTTTAGTACGTGTTGCAATATCATTGTATTTGGTTGTTAATTGCAATAAGAGAATTACTTGTACCAGTACTTAATAAAATAAAATTATATCAGTGTTTTGGCTAGTCTTTCTCAATAGCTTGACTGTTTCTCAGAAGCAGCTGTAATGTGTTGTAATATATGAAGTCATTTTACCAGATAATATAGGTTTCATTTCATGTTCAACAAAGACTAAAGCCTCGTCATTTTGACCAGGTCACCAAGGTGAAAACTGATAATGTTGCTGATGCTGTAACTGATAGCCTGGGTGTTATTATTTGCTGCTGTAACCTGATGCTTTGATTCTAGTGGTGCAGTGTGGTTATAACGGTAGTGTTTGGAATTAATTAAGTCTTTACATGGCACCAAACCTGTTAAATTATTTAAAGCGGTAGTATGCCCTAATTCTGCTCAATTTTAAACTATCCTTGTTGGTCTGTACTAGTATTCCGTAATTTAGCTTTGATTTGCCACTACCTGAGACAAAAGCGTTCTTGCTACTACAGCATGTGATGGGCTTATTCGATCTCTGGATGCTTGGTCTATAGCTTTAAGAAAGCAAAACCTAAATAACAAAAGGGGAATAACAGTTTGGAGGAAATCCCTCCAGTAGGAAAATAAGTATTAATAGCACAGTATGTTTTTGGAAAGGAGGGGTAATTTAAGCATGGAACGTAACAGCAGTACAGTAATTACCATTATATTTTTGGCCTTAAGTCTCAGCATCCACAGTACCACACATTACGTTTATAGATAACCTTAAGTTCAACTTTTAGTGCCCCAGTTTGAAAACTGGTTTAACTCGAATTCTCAAATGTTTAACATTTGCCTAATGATTAAACCTTACATGTTTAACTCAGCACTATAATTCAAGGTGCTGTATACAACAGTATTATCACATTTATTGATATTTCCGTACATTTCAGTTTGGGTCTGAAACCTGTTATCCCAAGGGCTTACAAATGAGATTCTAGATGAAGCCTTCAGCAGTGGGGAATGGCTTGGTACAGTGTTTTAGGGGTGAAGGATTTGGACCGTTTCCGTTGGCATCTTGGATAGTTTTACCAATCCATGTCTTATCTAATCCAGATCTTGGTGACACTGATGAGCTTAAACATTTTGGAAGTTATCGGGACAAATAGATGGACTTCAATTAATATGTGTCTTTTGCGTATTTAAATTATAAAATAGAAGGGGAGTATTTTGAATGCTAGACTAATACTGTAGCTGAAGATCTAGGGTCAAACAGTATGTTGACATATTTGAAAATATGTGAAATGATAAATATGATTGATCAACATTCCATTGAAACGCCTATAGTTTTAATTATCCTGGGTGAAATGTGTTTATTGTTTTATGTATTCTGTGCGTATTGCTATGGAAAGATTAAAGTTATTGATAATATATTGTATGGGTTAATTGGTTTGATAAGTTTCATTGTCTGTATTTACCCCCAAACTTTTGCTTCCACATTAATAATGGAGTACTTAGCCACTGTTCTCATGTGGATTTTCTTGAAGAGGTCAAATGCATGTTCAAGGATTACAAATGGGATTTCAGTTATATTAAGGGTGTACCATCCATACACCAGATTTTGTTTTAGTTCCAGGCACTCCTGTAGCGGTCTTTGGGTTTTTAACTGTACAAGCTTACAAAAAAAGTTAAAAAAAAAAAAAAAAGATTACAACATTTCCTGGGTGATCATCATTTTTCCCCCAATCCCAAACTTCAAAGATTCATACTGTTCAAATAAAACCTATGGCCCTAGAGAGCTTGGAGTTTAAATTAAGGGCTTTTTCATGGAATATTTGCTTTAGAAAATGGTATAGATGGACAGCATGAAGTTACTTTCTCTGATCTTTAGGAAATAGGAATGCAAACAAACTTGACGGTCAAGTCTTTTTCTGGTAAAGCAGAGACTAAACTGTGTAAGACGTTAACTGCTGTAGTATTTAAGTGAAAGACGTGTGTTTTGTGGTACTTTAAAATGTTACCTTGTGCTTGGAGACATATTGGAGAAACTTCATGAGCGGATCTGTGTCTTTATGTGTATTAGCAAACTTCCTAAATTAAATTGACACTATTATAATTAGGGAGTCTGTTTTTCGGTTTTTATTAATTTCATTTTTCAGTACAGTACTTGTAGCTGTTTCAAGTTACATGTAAATCGTTTTTGTTCGGGGCTTTCGCTTTTTATATACTGTATGAAAATATTGTTTTCAGTTACTTTGGTTTTTTTTCCTGTCACAATATAGTAACTCGACAGTACTTGCATACTTTTTCAGTTGTACCTTATTTCCTTTGCTGCCTTCCACAATGAAATCCTTATGGTCACGAACATGTAAATACTCTCGATCGAACTGGAATATAAATCTTGCAAGCAAGAACGCTCCTCTGTTTCTTGTAATCTCGTTTTATATCTCGCAAGCATGTTACAATCCCCCCAATAGAAATGTAGGAATGTGCTGCCACTCAGTAGTTTGGGTGGGTTTAAGTATTCATAACGAATCAATGCGAGATACAAGTTTGGAAGGAAGGACATTGCACAACTGCACTACACAAATTTTTTTTGCCTGTGTTTTTAATTATCTTTTTCACGAGGAAAAGGGTTCAAGCCAACGTGAATTGAGTAACCATTTCTAGTGTTTGTACATTGTTTATTGGATAACCAATTTCATTTTCTTTTTAAAGGGAGTTGTTTCATTTATATAGATTTAAAACTGAAAATCAGAAGCCCTAATTATAGTGTAAGAGGTGCTGAAACATGAAGAACCAGCACAACTCATTACACCACAATGAACACCAATCCTTAGCCACCTGCCAGAACTATGGCAGGGGTCTGATTTTCTCTGTAAAGCCTAAAGCATGTTGACTCCCCGATAGCTAGTCCAATGACATTGTCTTTGTCTGAGGCACAGAAAATGGACTCCAAAGCATTTTTTCCCCGCAAATACTCAATCCCACTCCAGGAAAAGTAATTAATTTGTAACAGTGGGCCAGATTTACTTTAGTCTTTAACTCCTACTTTTTAAGGAAAAAAAAGCACCTTCATTTTACAGAACTACACTAGGACCAAACAATTTTGTCATATTATTCAAAGCCTTTAAAAAGTTGTTTCCTTCTCACTTTTACATGGAATTCTTTAAAGAAAAAAAAAAGACAACCGATACTATAGCTGACAAATTTATTTAAAAAAATCTGTAGATGTATGTTTTTCAAACTCTGTCATTTTTATTTCATCATCATAAAAAGACAATTTTTTGCAGCAGGTAACCTTTCTGTACTACAGCAACAGAACAGTGCAATATCGAACATTCTTCTCCAAATAGGTCAAACCTGCATAGCAGAGACAATCATAGGAAGTTATCAAGCAATTCACTACAGAAGCTGCCAGCACACGACATGTTTTGACTGGTTGAAACATATCTTAATACAGCAGTGATGCGCCTTCCAAATGTTGAGTTGTTGAACTATATCACAGCATGATGTGTGGCCGGCTATCTACAGTAATGATGTTGCTAGCTGAATATTATTATTATTGGGGTATTTGTATAATTGTTTTAGGTGAGCTCTTCTTTATTACAGTAGATCAAACATTTCAAACAGAAATAACCCAGGTTAACAAAACTGTTTTTTTATTACAGTCAGATTCCTATTTTAGTATTTATTTATTTGTTTGTTTGTTTAAGTACTGTAAATCATTATTTTTGAAAATAAGTCTTTCTTTTGAAATTGTAAATTTCTATGAATAAACTGCAGTATAATGGCTGTAGAGAACCTAAGAACCCCTTACAGCACTGCTTAGTTAAGTTGAATTTGTGGATTTTTATACGTACTATTTCAGAGACTTTTTATTTATTGTATGCCAAATATGTATCATTTTAAATGCTGCTATTGTTGAGGGGTCATTTCGGATCTGCGTTTACTGATGGATCCATATTTTCCAAGACCTCAAATTGCCGCCTTATGCGAACAAGATATAATCATTGCAATGCAATGGTTTTGAAAATTATACAAGTCTGTTTGCTGTCCTTTCAGTTCCAACATGTCCAGGATCCCCGATATGGCAGGTGTTGGAGACAGCAGTTACTCCCAGGATTATGTGGCAGGTATGGTAACAAAAAAAAGTTTTGATGGGGAGAAAAAAAAAAGAAAAACTGTAATTGCACCATTTTTTGTTTTGTTGTTGCTGTATACATTGTGTAGTGTTCCTTTGCAGTTTAAGATTGAGAATAGAGTAAATGTACTTTAGGTTCAGTATTTTAATTTAATTTAAATAAAAAAAAAAAAAAAAAAAAAAAAACATTGAATCGCATAATGTGTGTTTTTTTTTTTTTTTTTTTTTTTTTTTGCATTGATTTTTAAATGTATATATCTTTAATACTCAAGAGCTTATTTTCTATTGATATTAATGTGGCAACTTTTAACTTGTGTGAATGATTTTGTCTGTTGGCTCACTTCCAAGGAAGGACTGTGCCAGGCAAGAAACATCTGTAGTAAGATGGTGTTTAAATAAACAAAGAAGTAATTGTTCAGAACTATCAGTGCAATTGTAATTGCGTCCAAAGCAAAGTTGTTTATGTGTTTTAGATGTGGTGATAGTCACATGAGCAACTGGTCTTGAAAGTTTTATGCTTTAGGTTAAAAAAACAGGATCAATCTTTTTTACCAAACATGATTGAAATCTAAACTTGAGTCTGGCCTATTATAAATGTGCAAATATGTATTTATTATATATCAGTGCATTGATTAGCCGGTCTTGTGCTTTGACTGTTTGCTAAATAAAATAATGCTTTTCATTTTTAGTGCCTAGCTATTTACCTGGGGAAAAAACATCTCCAACCAAAGCACGGGCGATGAGAGAATATGAAAATGTAAGTACTTTTGGGTTTTTTACAATACATGTTTCACTCTTAGCTTGCTGTGTTCATTAAATTGCATTGCTGTTGTTTTATCTTAGTCATCTTGGTGACCTTTTAAAGCTGAAGTTTAAAGCCTCAATATGGCTTGACTTTATCATGTCAAGATGTGATGAATGAAACAGAAAATTATATACAAAGTCTCTCTAAACAACAAGAATGCCTTAGTTAAGGTAACTTTGACCTTTCATACTCAGAAATTCATCTCAAGTTATATTTTGCTTGACTTATTTTAATGCACATACTGTATACCAATACAAAATGTTGACGGCTTTTCCAGGACACATTTTAAAATGGCACGTTTGAGTTAATTAAGTTCTTATTAGAGTATGTGCATTTAATGACACAGTTGACTAATTAGCTGTTTGTCAGATGTGCTTGTGCTGAATTTAGTTTGCCTTGTCCTCGAAAAGGCAGACTGATGTTTTGAAATGTCCCTGGCCATTAGGCATATAGACAGAACTAGTTAAGATAGTTAAGAAAATGAGAAACTAGTTAAACTAGTTAAGATAATGAGAAAACTTAACAAAGCTGAAGCAATGCAAGCTGGTACCTAAATGCATTTGAAAGAGGAATGACAAATTAGAATCCATTCCAGTGGCTGTTCCTTCTCTACCCGGGTGATTCTGTGTTGATAAAATCTGTTTATATTTAGTTTAGTTTGCCGTGTAATGAAATATGACCCAGCGTATAGTGTTATCCTTAGTTGCATACAACAGGGGGCTTTCATTATAAGAACTCTCTAATTAATTGGAATTGTGCTGTAAAAAGCCGTCTCGGTGCTTTATGTAATCAGCCACTGTTGTGGATCTGTTACATTAAGAAATGTTCATACAGATTACAATGGCCTCCAGATTCCTGAATGCAGACTGGCATTTTGCCATTAAAAACACTATTCAATACTAATGACCGTGTTTTCAGCCAGCTGACTCTTTTTTTAGGAGTTTTTTTTTTAATTATTATTATTATTATTATTATTATTATTATTATTATTATTATTATTATTATTATTTATTATTGGAATTTTTATTTTAATTTAATTTTTTATATATTAGTATTTTAAGTAGTTGGACGTGCTTACATTTCCTGATTGAGGGAGGGAAAAGTTTGGCAAGCTAAAACTGCTTTAAATTAAACTATTACCTTAGCAGCTGCAATTTCTAGCCACCCTTTAATTCTGTTGAAGATCTTTTTGGTTCTTTTGTTTGTATTTTATACTCCAGGGACAACACCTAGTTAAAACTCACTCAATTTGTCTAGTTTCTACATCCTGTAAAAATGCAACAGTATTTGCATATGCCAAATCAACTTGAAGAGCAAAAAGAGGGGGGAGGGGGGGGGGGGGGGGGGGGGGCAGTAATAATATCAATACAACTAATAAGAGGTAGGGACATTGGTTTCAAAGCACTCCATTAATAGACACAATAAAGAAACTAACTACTTAAGGTGGGTAAAGCTTTAGAGCATGAACTTCTATGCACAAAGCAGAGAAAAGGGATTGAGCTACAGCTATAAACATGCAAATAACAATCCCCTCTTAAAGAAAATACTAAACCTCCTTGTATGAGCATTAAACATTTTATATAAAGTGCTGTTATACATGAGTACAGCAGCTGCTCATTTGAATGTCAGACAGCTTGTGTACAGTCTGTTTACTTTCGATTCCCCCACGTTGCCTGGTTGCAGAATGGAAAATGTAAGCAGTAAATTAATCTCAGTGACTGAGGTCTTGGCTAACATTCTTTTAGTTAGCTGGCTAGGCTACAAGACCACATGCTTATCTTAATCATGGATTTGTGCAAAATTCACAATAAAATGTAAAGGGAACCAATGAAAGTACCATTCATATTCAGAACTGAATGTGGTTTTATAATGCTACATTGCTAAAAACAGTGATCTCCATTTAGTAAGCAATACATTCTGTAGTGTAACTCATTGGCAAACGGAAACTGGTTCCAAAAGACAGTTATTTCAAAATGGATGTTCCTGAATTAAATAAAATGTTAATCATTTTAAACCACACTTTGAGGTCTGGTGCAGTATCCTCTTCACATTCACTGATGCATGCAATAATGCTTTGGGGGATTTTTGTTGTGGAAACATAGCTGCTGGCTATAACATTAAAAGAACTGTCTTTATGTAGAGATGACTCTATTACAATTTCTACTTTTGTCCACTGACAGCAAATCACTGACCTGAAGAAGGAAAATTTCAACCTGAAGCTTCGCATCTACTTCCTGGAGGAGAGGATGCAACAGAAGTTTGATGATGCCAGTGAGGATATCTATAAAACTGTGAGTTAATAGTGCACACAGTACTTTTATCCAAACATACACTTCTACTGTATAGGAACACAGGAAGTAAAATAGAACTGTTACAGACTCTTCTTAGCTTCTTCACATTCTTGAACAGTTCCACAAATATCAAACTTTGTACTTCTTTTTTTATGAGTGAAACAGTCCTGTTTTAAAGCTTTGTAAATAAGGCCCATTATTTGTATGTTAACCTTTTGTTATTGTATTATAGTGGTACTGTATGCTACAGTTCATCTTTTTCTCACATAGTCCAACATATTAAATTACTTGAATCTTAAAACAGCAAGCATGGACCCCTGTTATTTTTTTATATAACTTCTAGTAATAATTTCTATGTAGAACATTGAACTGAAGGTCGAGGTGGAAAGTCTGAAGCGTGATTTGCAAGAGAAGCAAGAACTGCTTATTAAAGCCTCGTAAGTTATTTTATTGTGTATTGTAATTTCTGTCATATTTCTTAAGGTATTGTACAAGTCATTTTTTTTCCATTGTGCACAGCAAAGTATACAGCTCTATTAAGTTATTTGACATTTTGAAACATAAAATATCTGTACAGCATGAAAGTACACAAATCCAACAAGTGTTATTTTTCTTTATCAAACCATTGAGTTGCTGGTTTACAATTAATTTGAGATATATTCTGTTAATTCGTGTTAATGTGGAACTTCCTGTGGATGTAGTGCTTGCATGTGTATAACAGTAATACAATGTATGTGCTTTACCACAATACTGGAGAAGTCATAATCTATGGATATACAAGGAGTCTATCTGTCTCGCACAACCGATTGCATAGTCTTCTGTGCCTAAGTTTCCAGTATTGGAAGTTAGAATAAATTATTCTCTTGTAACAGAAAAGCTGTTGAGAGCCTTGCTGGAAACAACAGTGGTGAGCTTCATCGTATGAAAGAAAGATCGAAGAGAGAGTTGGAGCAAATGAAGGAGATTTTTGACAAGAAGATTGAAGAACTGGAAGAGGTATCAACTTGCATTTAAGTGTTAAGACTTTGTTTTATGTTTTAAGATTGTAGTGAACAGAATAATTTCATAAATCTTATCTGTTGTGCACTTCACTTATATAGGTCTCAGATGTGCAGTTTTGAAAGTAGGTGATAGCTGGTACAACGATAAGTTAAACACATCTCTGTTTGCAAGACATGCATTTAGCTGGTGTTCCTTGGTCATTTCACCTAAAGGGTAGTACCAGATATTCTGTTTTGAAAATGAAAATACACGTTTGCTATAACATCTGTTTATTTCAAACCTGGCCTTTAGAGACACAGTATGTAGCTAATGCAAGTGCAAAACAGGTCAGATTTATGGAATTATTTTGTTAGCTACAATTACTTTAAGTAATTTTAACTGCGGATGAGGCATTGCTATGGTGGATCAAGTTGTCATATGTGAAAACCAGGTGACAATTTGACTTTAATTGTGACAATTCAAATAAAGCCATGTTGAACTGTATATAATTCCTGCAGAGCAACACCTGGTGATATAGCACCCATGTGGTGTGGTAACTAACTTATTAGCTATTAAGATAACGAAAGCCACGTCACATACACGAACTACGTGTAGCTCACCATGAGAATTGTATGTTGTTTTTTTACAGCAAATTATAATAACTTTCTACAAAGCAAACCAAATGAATTTACATATACTCATGGTATCAATAGAATAGCTGATTCCAGGCTATTAGGTACGATATTGATCTGACTGATCCCGTCATCACTGGCATACCCCTACTCAGTGCATGTCATGTTGTTGGGTATTTGCTTCACTTTTAGTATTAGATAAATAAATAGTGGACCTAATTGCCTGGAGTCTTTTTAAATTTGGTTGGAATAGCTACAACAAGTCCCAGTGTAGAAAACCCCAATGAATGATTTTTGTTCTTTTGCTGTCAATAGAATCTTAAAGCTGCCCAGGATGACGTAGAGAAAATGGCTGACATTGCAGAGCAAGAAAAATTAAGGAATATGGAGATGGAAAAACAGCTGCTATCTATTACTGTTTCAAATCCGAATGTAACGGTTCCTGGTATAGATATAAAAGAGCGCTTGAAGGAAAAGGACAAGTATGTTGTCTGTTTTGTGTTGCCTTTTCAATGTGAGTGAATTTCGCTGCCTTATGACAAACTTTACATAAGGAAATGGTGTTCAACTGCTTCAGTCGGTGTACCCCACAGTGTCTCTTAAAAACAATAAAAGATTGTACTAAAAACACATTTTGTTAAATATTTACATCAAAAATATTGAATTGTGAATGTGTAATACAGTAGTACAGCATTGTGTGTGCCCTGGTTTTTATTGCATTACTGGTACAATGTTTTAATTGTCAGATTAGAATGCATTTTGTGTCTGTGATTGATTTGAAGTGCATGAGACTTCAGTCCTCTTCCTTGGCCAGCAAAATCCCTGGATCGCAATCCTTTTGAGCTTCTCTGATTCGTTATTGCAGCAAAGTTGGTGTACAATTAGTAATGCTTGTTAACATTGTAAAAAGAAAGCACAGAATGATCATTACAAATAAGCATGATTGTCACTGTAGTAAGATTTAATAATATTCATGCATCTGTTTTATTTATTTTAGTATTATTGAACAACTGAGTTATTCATTGAAAAACAAAGGTGCTGTTATTGAACAACTTCAAAATGAAAACGCAAAACTGGAAGACTGCAGCAGTGAACTGTATCCTCTTAGAGAGAAGATCAGTGAACTTACTGAAGCTCTGCATGGAAAGGAAGGAGAAGCAGAGGTAAGAGGTTATAAATGTTTGCTTTTGGATATGCCTTTACTAAACATATTAAATAAAAATGATACTACCATTTCCAAGAAAAAAGCACTAGCATTTTCAGTCTGTTGCATCATGCAATGGTGTCAAATTGCCTTTAAAACACTGCAAGCCATATTTCCAAAGAGTTATCTCCAGTCTTACATTTTCTCCTGTTTTTTGAAAGGATAAAAACACCTATTACAAACTAGCATCAAACATCTAGAAGGTCTATTAAGCATTTGCATGGTTTTGTATTTGTATTACTGTTGAATTTTCAGTAGGAGTTAATTAAAAACCGGTGTAATTGCTTTTAAAATGTGGCCCTGCGTGTCTTGATTCAACATGAGAGAGGAGAGGTCTCTAGGAATTGGAGTGCAGCATGCGCCTTTCTTGCTCCCAGAGTTTATCTGCTTGATAGTATATGTGTTCCACTAGTCTTGTTTGCCAATAGAATGATGGTATTCCTTTCAGAAATTGTTCTTTTGCACTTTCTCTAGATTAGTCTGGGAAGTCATGCCATGCTTCATATGCTATATTCTCTCTCTCTCTCTCTCTCTCTCTCTCTCTCTCTCTCTCTCTCTCTCTCTCTCTCTATCTATATATATATATATATATATATATATATATATATATATATATATATATATATATATATATATATATATATATATGCAGGCCCAGGCCCTGAAAAACGAACTGGCAAAGGAAAAGATAAGCTATCAAAGAGAAATTCAGGTATGTGATTTCTAACATAGTTTTTCGTTTTATTTCATATTTGTTTTAGTATGGTTATAGCTGTGGTGGGTCCTGTCCCACCCCCCCTTTACAGGGAATTTTGGATACAGTGGCTATTAAGCTTTGTCAGCACATAATGCATGAATGCATATAATAGAAAGTAAAAACATAGCCTGAGGATGACTATCCAAGTTGTACAAAACACTGCTTTCCAGGTCAGTAATGTTTTAAAAATATAAGGTAAGTGACGGAGTTATCTTTTGAAATAGAATGCTCTTGAAGCATGAGTATAATGAAAGACAAACCGTATCCTGCTTTGAAAGAGAAAATCTATACATCTCAACATTTCAGACAAGTTCATAAATCTTTCAACCTAAGGATCCAATTTCTACTACTCGGGTTGATTAAAGATGATAAGATTTATTCATTCCGTAGGTGAACAGAGTTAAATCCATTTTGCTGCAGCAAATTCTAGTTAGTCCTGCTAATCTTAATCTGTGTAAAATCCCTTGCAGTTTCCAAATGAATTTGCAATGAACTGTAAACATGGAAATACATTCCATAAATATAACCAATATTGAGAAATATGTAAATAATTTTTTGATATTAATTTTAGCTAGGTTTTATATCAAGAATGACATTGAGCCTTGACAGAAGTAGAATGTGTTTTATAAGGAAACAGATGCATTTTTTTCTTCATTTTGGTTAATAGAGGAAGTGGTTTTATTCTACATGCGCTGAAGTGCTAAAATACTGCTCCATAATTATTCAACTTGTTTATACAATATGTTAAGCTTTTTTCAATATTATTTCAATTAATATTCACAAAAAATATTTGAATCTAATAAATATACCTGGCTGCATGCATTTAGCGAATACCTTAGACGTCATTTCTGTGCTGATGGATTTAGGTGCTTTTTGTGCTATGTGGTTTTGAGTCTTACTTTTTCTCTGCTTGGATGCTTTATGTGAACAGCTGGCGGTTGCAAAGGCAGACATACTTGTGGCTTAATCTTCATTATTAAATCAGATTTGATTGGAACAACCAAGGTGCTGGCTGGAATAGACCATCCTGTGTGCTGCCAAACAGATATATACTAGATAAATCCTTAGATCTGTTTTAGAATTCTGCGATTTAAAAGAGAATCCTTTCCTTTATTTAAGGGACCACAAAGGGCGTTTCCAGTTCTCTAGTAAGCATGTGGGTAGATGGCTGTGAAAATCTAGGTGACTTTTTTTCCAGTGACATTTCTATTTCAATCTGTACACAGAAGACTTGAAGCTGGATTACAGGATTTCTGTCTAGGCTTATTCACTTGTATTTTCTCTCAGTTGCAAATGTTAAAGTTGTTGGCTATTTTTTTTTTTGTGCAAGAAGAAACCAGTGATCCAGATTTGTAGGCCTTATTTCTGAATAGTTTTGCTGAGAGTTGAAACTGCAACGTGAAGGGTCGAATATGTGGTGGTAAATTCCGAGGGAATCGGTGTCGCTGGATTTTCAGCTCATCCGGTAAAAGGAACTTGCAGGTGATCTTGTCTTACGTCTTGGGGGTCGCAATCTCCCACGATGGCAAAGGAGAATTCATATGCAGCAAGTGCGTCTTCATGCTGGAGAACGTGGTCAATTATGATGTGATCATCGGTCGCCTACAGGGAGTGTGCAGCTTGAAAGCACAGAAACTTTTGACTGAAAAGCACAACCTAGCTCAGTGCATCAACCATATGTATAATCAGAACAACCCCCTGCCCATCAAAAGCAATGGGGAGTATCTTTATACCGAGAAACCTCCTGTAACATTCAACACTGGTATTCCTGAAGAAGGGACTTTAGCAAAGTTGTTGCAGCCTGGCAAAGGTGTTGCAGCCGCCCCCTCAACAGCTAGCGAAGGAAACAAAATGAAAAGGTGCCCGAGTTCTGAAACAATTCGAGGACGTGAACCAGCTGGATGCCCTAACCCAAGAAGATCGGGCAGTGGTAGCCCGTTGAAGACTCCGTATCTCAAGCCAGTACACAGTCGCTCTCAAAGTATGTACTTTAATTTAGTGCAAAGGCTCTGTGTTCTTGGTCTGAAATCGAAAGGATCTGACGGATTTGATAACTTTTCAGAGCTGCCGGCTAGATCTTCTTTCATCAGTACTCCCTCAGTCTGTGATGCCATCAAACTACTAAAGAGCATTCAGTGTAAGCCTCTGTTAATATTGCCAGAAAGTAAGATCTTAAAGATTTTAAAGTATGCCCAGAGACGTCCAGCATCGGGTAGCAGTTATCTTTATAGCAAGACCTACAATACAGAAAAGATTGATGACTGGAAATTTTTACAGGACCTTGCAGAGGATTTTAATGATGAATATACACCACTGAAAGTTGAGGTAATCTGATTGTGTAATTTCTGATTTACATACTCTGACAGGGCTCTGCCTGTTAGGTTTGTTCCTTTGTATTTGTTTAATGGAATTTCCAGATTATATGACACTTGATGAATATGAACAGACGATCATACTGAACTAAGTATTTTAATTCAAACCCCAAAATGTGTTTGTTTCTTTTCTCTATGTAATATTCTGTACTATCTGAAAAGTATTTTATTAAAAGTGTGATTTGCCTGAAATGAACTGAAATAATGTTATGTGAAGCAAAGGCAGATCTAAAAGAAAAGGAGAAACACTAGAATGCCTGAGGACAATGTGTGGGTTGTTGTAACCATGGTTGTTTGGTATCTTGTACTCATCTAGAGCCTGGCTGAAAAACATAAAGAACTGTCCAACCTGGAAGCAACTACCCGACAGTTAACTGGAGAACTGGAGAGCACTAGAATGATGATCGATACTCTGAAAAAGAGATTGGAAGAAGCAGATGAAGACAATAAGGTGAGATTTCAATTAGTAGTAAAGTAACTAAACGCATTTTTTTTTTTTAAATCCACATGCACTACAGTTTTACTTTCAGGGGGAAGTAAATTATTTAACAGTTTCTGTAAAGCAGAATGGTACATCTTGCGATCAATTGGATCAAGTTTGGTGATCTACTTTTTCATAATTCTGTTGCTGCTGTTTTTGTATTTACCGTGTTCCACGTGTAATATATTTATTTTATTTTCTTTAGAATCTCAACAGAAGGCTTGAAGAAAGGGTCAATGAACTGGCTTTTGAAAAGAAAAACAGTCTGAAGAGAGACAAAACTATCCAAGGCCTTAGTCTTGTGCTCAAGGATAAAGATAAGGAGGTAAGCATTTATTTTAAAAGCTTTGGCAACACCAGAGAATCATGCCAATAAAGCTCATTTGAATTTGAATTTTATAAAGTGTTGTGTACTTTACAGATCAGTCGTGTTTAACCCTTTGCGGTCCATTTATTCAGCGCTTGTCAGGCACGTCAGGTCCAATTTATTTTCACACGTGCTGTATTTTACACACGCTGTTTAATTAATTTTTTTTCAGAGTAAAACAGGTTATAGGACTGCAAAGGGTTAATGTTGTTGCTGTTAATACACTTGCCCTTTTCCTTCTTAATAGATAGAGGAGCTTTGCCATGAAATTGAAGACCGGGAAAATGCTTTAGTAAAGGCCAGAGAAGCTGCCCACAAGGCACAAATCCAGAAATACCAGGTACAGTACCAGGGATGTATATGATTGTTGTACTTGACAGTTTTCCATATATCTAGTTTAGTTTATTCAGTTGTAATGAAACTTGATAAGTAATTTAGAGTATCAGAATCTGAGCAGACACATGCCCATCTGTCTGTCACACTAATCGTAACAGGAGATGTATGTCACTGATGTACTTAATTAGAAATTACAGTTTGAATTTCTCCCAGTTACACCAGCGAAATGTCTCCTGCTGTCCACTTCTTAGGGTGCTGAGGAGCATCAGAGTCTCCTGACAGAGAAGGAAGCTGAGCTGGCAAAGCTGCTTTCAGACCATCACGCCAACACAATGGAGAACCAGAAGCTACAGAGAGCCCTTGGCCGAAGGGTGCAGGAACTAAGTGACCTTAATCAAACCAAAGAGCAGCTGGAGAAAGAACTGGAAGACATGCAGGAGCTGAAGAACAAAGGGGATAAGGATGTTAATGTTAGTATGAGCTGGACTGTATTGTGTGTGTGGGGTTATGAATTAGAAACTGTCATATTGTCCGCTGAATGGGAGGCTTTTTTCTGGGAATGGAATTGTACTGGAGGTGTGTCTACGTATGTATGTAAAATGTTCTGGTTTACGTAATGCAGAAAACTGCTTTCACTGTTGCGATGGCATTATCTGTGGTTATTGATAATATACGAATCTGGGGATATAAGTTGTCTTTCCAGCTGTTTGTTTGTTCATATATCACATTTTTATTTTTATTTTCACATGCGAGTTATGTTATAAAATCTAAAGTGCAGCACCCTGCTTCCCTCGTGTGGAGTCTAAAGGTAAACTCTCGATTCCACTGGACTGGAGGAAGCGTACTTGGTAATGCCAGTTCTCTTGTTGTTTGTTTAACAGGATCTGAGGAACCAGCTGAAAAAGCTGAATGGCGAGATGGCAGAGAAAGAGCATTCCTTGGAGCAGCAGTACCAAGCGCTGTTGAGCGAGAGCAAGCAGAAAGTACAGAGCCAAGAAATCACTATCAAGCGCCTGACCAGCAGTCTAAATGAAAAGGATCAGCTGCTCCAGGTGAACAAGTGCAGCTATCCTAGTAATTGCTTTTAAAAAACAAAATCCTTTTTTAGGATTCATAATTGCATTTTTGTGATTTATAGTATGACAGAGTGATGAAGCATTTTATTGAGTTAAAATCAGATTGCTTGACACAAGCCTTGATGCAGTCTTATCTGCATTGAATGAGAATATCTTTGACTGCTTGTCTAGTTTTGATTACATTATGCAGGGCGCTTTGTTAGTTAATTTTACATGTAGTGAATGTATAGCATAGTGACTTACTTGCTTATAAAATAATATCCTTCGACATACATTATATTTCCTTATATCATTTTTAGGAATATTTGAACCTGGCTAAAGGTGCTGATCAAGAGAGGAATCGCAGCCCTGATGGGAGGGATGCCATGCTTGCTAAGTTACGGGAACGTCTGAAAGAGAAAGAAAAAGCGCTAGAGGTATTCCATTTTTCTTAACATTATACTTCTTTCAGTGTTGAGATCACTGATTGTAACTCCTTAAGTTACAAGATGTACATGTCAAGTCTGTCTCTGTTCTGTGCTCATCTGCATTGTTGTTTTCTTTTTTGTTTTTTTTTAAGCAGACTTTATTTGCTCGTGTTAACTTGGTATCTGGGAGCAGAAATGTAATGTTAAAATTATAGAAACCCTTAAATATACTACATGTATGTACTATGTTTTACTGTACAAGAGTCTTTCAGTGATTCACAGTTCTCAATTTTTTTATTTATTTTTTTTTAAGTCAAGTAGAGCAATAACAATAAATGCTTTATACAACTGGAGTTTATTGGATACCCTGGAAATGGTGTACAGGATAGGATCTTTCCACTTTTTGTAATTAAGAAGTATTTTACTTGTCTCTTTGTGTAGCAAGCTATTGATGAGAAATTTGCTGCCATTGAGGAAAAGGACAATGAAATCAGACAGCTGCAGCTGTCTTTACGAGAGAAGGAGCGCGATCTTGAAAGACTGAACAACCTTCTTTCTCATAATGAGGAGACTATTAATGTAGGTTGAACTATTTTTACAATGGTTTAGAATGTTTCTGCCAATAAAGGTGCACGCTTCCGAAACATTTGTCTCATAGGACATTCTTTCTTGTTGCTTAGCTTTTCAGCACATTTTTCCTGCCACAATGCTATGATTTGACTTCCTGTGTTGCGTGTAAAAAGACCCTTCCTGAGTCTATGCTTATGTTTTGCTTTCTCTAGGAAACCAAGGGCACACTTGGGGTCTTATTAATTGTAGCATAAGAAGCAAGTAGAGAGAAAACTGAGGATAAAAAATATATATTTTGAAAATAGTTACTGGAACTAGGTACTGAATATTTGTATGCAAACAAGAGGTAAATATTTGGTTATTATATATCAAGTACACTGTTCCAAGTTTAATAAAAGTTGTAGATTTTGCACTGTATTGCTCATGCTATAAAGAATGAATTGTACTTTAGTGTTAAATTGTTTTCCCGTTGAGTTGATTAAACAGCTGCAGTATCTCTTGTATTAGAGCTTTGACGGTGTGATCAAAGAAAAAGATACAGAGCTGCAACACCTGGTGAATTCTTGTAAAAACCTTCAGAGGGCTAAGCAGGAACTGGAAGACAACTTGGCACGTGCACTGCGAGAGAAGGATGCTATTATATCTCAGCTGCAACAATCACTTGCTAACAAGAGCAAAGACTTGGAGGTAAAACATAAGTTAGGAGAAGCGGTGGCCTAAATGAATGGCATCTAATGTCTTTCACCTCTGGGACATTGGATTCCCATCCGGAGCAGGTGAAAGGAGTGGTCTCGGCCAAGCCCTCAGTATATACTGTACCTCGCAGAAACTACTTGTCAGTCTCTGATTGAAAAGTTCAATTGTGTTCAATTCAAGAGGCATTCACAATAAATCTTACCTTGGCTAATGTTTTTCTTCTGGGGCGAGGAGGCAGTTTGGCCTCTGTGAAGAATTCTTTATTCATTAAACCATGAATTGATGAGAAAATTATGAAAGCGTTTCCTAAAACAATGATCTTGCTCTTGAATTTCAGAGCTTCATTATAATGTAAACATTTTTAGTTTTCTGCTTGTTTTGGGGTAGACTATTACTACAGTTTAATATCATATGGGATTTATAAGATATATATATATATGATCATTGGATTCATTGACAGTTCATATGCTCTGAATAATCAATTGCAACAAAACCACAAGAAAATATTTTTTTTAAATAAATGCATTTAGGACCTGACAGTAACTCAGTTGTCAACATTGTTTTCTTTTTATGGTGATTTTTGGTTCTTGTTCTTTATCTTTCAGGAAATGGCAAACACATTGCTAAACCAGACTCAGAGCAACGTGCGGGACCTTACTGAACAGTTGAGACAACGGTTAAAACTAACCGAGACCATGTTGGCAGAGGCTTATAAAGACAAAGAGCGACTGGTATCTGAAAATCAAAACGCGGTTGAAGGACTTCTGGCCACTGTCGGCAGCAAAGATCAACTTCTAAAGGTGAAGGGACGTTTTTTAAATTAATTTTATATTGCAGGTTTTTTAAGGATTTGGTAGAGCTCTCAGAAACATGTCTAACCTCCAAGTATATTTGGTAAAACAGAGTGTAATGATCTGCAAGGGGCAAAATGTTGCAGGGGGACAAGTTAATGCTTAGATTCAAGTATACTAGATGTACTTGGAGATTAGACATGATATTGACAGCTCTATTGAGGCCACATGGGTGCTTTAAACTCCTGGGTATTGAAGTCACCAGGATGTGATGACTGAAACAAAAAAAATATATACAAAGTGAATCTCAACACAAAGAATGCATTAGTTAAGATAACTGACATTTCCATAGCCACTGATTAGCTGTTAGCTGCTGCAACAGTATGCCACTGTAAAGGATTTGATTGAACAGGTAACTTTACGCTGTCTTGGTGTACAATGCCAATGCTGTAAAAATTATTATTATTCGTAAGTAATATTTTGCCTCTGTGTCTTCTAGGAGTCTGCTGAACATTATAACCGCACCTTGGCAGAACATAATCTTGAAATCCAGGATCTAAGGAGGCATCTTTCTGAAAAAAAGCATGAAATATCCATCTTGGAAAAACACAGTTCAGTGATAACGCATGAAAAATACATCGAAATTGCAGAGCTCAAAGTGTTGCTCACAGAAAAGGATACCATTATAAACGTAGGTTTTGACATGGATTTGTGGTATTGGTGGCAAACAAAACGGGAGGGTGTAACCAAAAAAAAAAAAAAAATACAATTCTACATTTAAAGATCGTCTTGTTTATGGTCTCATCCATAATTAGCTGTTAACATTTACATTTGTGTAAAGAAGTTTGCAGCCTCAAAAATCAGCAGATCAAAATGACATCCAGATTTCAAACTATTTTGAGAAGGAGAAAATAATAATTCAATTACAGAAAATGCTACAGCAATAAAAAAAATAACAACTATCACCAAAAACTCTCCAAATAATTACAGCTCTTATGTACAGTTGGATGTACATTATTTTGTATATATATAAGAACATAGAATCCCTATCAGAATGGTTTTTAATGGCTTTTTTTCTGATATTTACCCCAGAAACTAGTGGAGAGCGGACAAGAGAGAGATAAATACCTGGCTGAGCTGAAAATGCAGGAAGCTCCCATACCACGGGTGCTAGAGTTGAAACAGACTATACAGATCCTGCAGGAGCAATTAGAAGAGAAAGAGGGTAAGATTAATTACCAGGAGTTAAACTGTTTGATAGAGACTTGCACGGTAACTCAGGCATTAACATGACATTCGTGTTGTTCCTTGTAAAGGTCTAGGTCAACCGAAAGGTCTGGGATTGGTAAGTCATCTAGTGCACAGGTACTGTGTGTTTCCAGCAATAGAATCTGCTCAAAGCAGGTTAACACTTGTAAAAAAAAAAAAAGCTTGATGCAATTTCTGATCAGCAGTACCCCACAGCCACTCAAAATTATTACAAACATTATAAAATTAAGGGGATTTAAAAATGGCAGAATATCATGCATTTTGGTGTGCTATTGTTAAAGCGTTGATGCTTTGGTTAATGGAACACTATATGATTGATTCATTTATTAATTTTTATAGCTGAGTTGACACAGAAGAAGGGTGATGAAAGTGTGGCTAAAATACCCGTCATTAAAAAGAGTGCAGTAACTTTGAAAAAAGAATTGGCACAGAAAACTGATGACCTGAACAAGGCTTTGAAGAAAGAGAATGAGTTGCAGGTAGGTGTTGAAATGCCCTCCTGTAGCTTTTTGTTGACTCTTCCCTATGCTGTCCTAACACCGTATAATTGAGAAAATACGGGGTATATACATGAGATTAGCACACTTACATGTGAGTAGAGTTGAGGAGATAAAAGAAAAGGGAAAATCTATTTGAACTTTTAAACTTCTACAAACTGTTTATTTGAATCTTTATTGAGAAATACCTTTTTTAAGCAGAGGCAGTTGTTAACAGGAGTGTTATGTTACGCCACCTATTGAAATGACACTAAATATGAAATGTTGGAGTGCAATTTAATTGTATTTTTTTCCTTTTGCTAAATTGACATCTTTTCTACATTCACTGTTAGAACAATTGTGAAATGTATAAAGTAAATACAGTACTTGAATATAATGTTGTAATAATTATTTTCTCCCACAGATAGAGGTTGCTGAACTTCGTTCTTTGTTGGCAGATCTGGAAAATCGTCATGAGGCTCAGGCTGCAAATATAGAGTCTCTGACGAAAACCTTGGATGTCAAGGATGAAATCATAAGGGTAGATATATCCTATATGTCTTGGAATCTTACCAAGCAAACTCATGCTACGTGTGATTTGTGCTGGATTTAATCCCAGGCCTTCCAGAGGCCAGTGATTGAGCCAGCCAGCTTGTTCTTTCTTACCTTTTTAAGCATCAAATTATTTTTAATATACATATTCTATTAATTTCTTTGAGTATATGGAGTGAGTATTTTGACAGTCTGCACTGTTGCTAGTAGCCAATGTTTGTACAAAAGAGAGAGATTTAGATAGAAACACTAGTGTGTGTGTGCCATCCACAAACGTGGATATCTGTGAAGTAAACCACACTGTTTTTAGTAGTAATGCTGTTTTGTTTTGGACGGTTCACAATGTAAAATATTTTGTGCAGTAGTTCTGCCCCAGAGCTTACACCTGTTCCATAACGCAATACAGTTCTACTACCAGCCCCCCCCCCCCCACTTCCTTACCCTATCCCTAAATATACAGACAACCAACTGATTTCTATGACACATTTACATGAGCTGTGCTTTCAATTGCAGGATTTGCATACAAGACTGGGAAAACTGCCTAAACACAGCGGAGTGGAACTGCAGACCCAGAGAGGGGTGGTGACAAGGGAAGGAATACAGAGCCCAGGGATCCCTCAGAGAGAGGAGACAATCATTGGAGGAAACAGCCAGCAGGAGGTATTTTTTATAATGTGCAGTACAGGTACATATAATTAGGGATGTGATTTTTTTTTTTTTTTTTGTCACAACAAAAAATAGACAATTTCACAGAATGGTCACGGCTACAAGATTTGAATGTAACATGTGACCTGCTCTGACAAAATCAGTTGCATGTCACCAACATTCCTTTTGCTACAGAGGCGAAATGAGAAAAAATGGCGTCCCTGAACAATTTTTGGTTATTGTGTTATTTTGTTAGTTTGAAATCTAAACTATAACTTGGTAACTCATCATATTACTCTGCTGGTTGCTTAGACGTTAATTACGCCTCTTTGTTGCAGTTCTGTGGCAGTATTCACCTTTTATTTGACGTTTGCTAACAGCTTTAACTTTGCACTGAAAACGAAAGACGTGAACTGCTGCTTTCCAATTTCATGCTGAGTGGAAACAAATGTCAAAATTCACAGGTTCTGTGACCGCCATGACGAAATCGCATCCCTACATATAATGTACTTCATTTACAAGTGTTGCCTGCAGTCAAGCCAGTCGCCTCGTTTCATCCACAAACTACTGGCTAGTAGCTTGCAATTTGACCAGTAGGGGTCGCAGAAGTGCAAGCAGGTCAGCTGTCCAGCATTCTCCCTGAGGGCCCCCAGTACAATGGGATTAAAACTAACAGTCAGATATTTTGATTCTGTTCCTTGGACAGAAGCACCTGCCAACTGAATGCCTATGATCAGTGCACTGTTAAAGTGTGTCAGATTGGTTGTTGTACACAAATGTGTGTGCTGTATGTTGTAGTTGTCTCAACCTGCAGGGAAGATTATCTGCAGAGCACCACTGCTGTGCAGGAAAGGTTATCTTTCTGTGAAGTTATTTATTGTGTTGCTTCCCACTATTTTTTTTTTCGTGTACACTTTAAAACAATACAGGGTGACTTTTTGAAGTTGCTTAACTAATGTAATATATTTTCCGATTCATTGCTAAAAACTTGAATATATTCCCAGGCTTTGTCCGCTCTGCAAACTGTGCTATCCGAATATGAAGCACTCAACACGGCTCTGAAGGCAGAGCAGCAGCTTTACTCCAGCCTTGTAAGGACAGTGAAGGAGCCAGACAGGTAAAAACCAACACAAAGTGATGACAGCTTCCAGACCGTTTGCTGTGTGTTTTAGGACCTGCTTTTTCTGCAGTTTACCATTTTGTTAAGCAACACATGAATTAAAGGGATCATAAAAAAATAGAGACTTGTGTAGACTTTTTTACTCCTTTAAGGTCACTTGGCTTTACTGACACTGTATTCTTACTGTAAATCACCAAGTCACCTGAAAGAAAGATGTATAGTTGATATAATAGTTAAAAGTAGATCTATTGTAACATACATTCACACGTATATGCATATTTATGTATGTATTCTATGTGTTGAATAAGCCTGGTATTTTTCTTTACTCTGGTCTGGCACAGTGCACAACGCATCCATAATTTACAGATGGAATTAACTGCAGTTCAGTTACTGAGGCAGCAGTTGGAAGAGGGCATCAGAAGTAATGAAGATCTGCGAAAGAACTTGGAGAAAGAGCTGCAGCGGGCGAAAAGAAAAGAAGGTGCAGTACATGGGGACAAATTGGGTTAGCTTTGAATCTAAACACCAACAAACTATTTTTAAAGTACTAACACTGTACATAATCGGCAATACAAGCACAACCTAAATACAGCTGCATTAAAAATATATATAACACCTTAATGTTTTAAATTCTTAATGGGATTTTGCCAATATTTGTATGTTGGAAGAAAATCAATTTCCTATAAACCAAATGTACATGTTTTCATGTAGATTTTAGCAATTCAAATATCTATATTTTTCAGTGCTCACACTTGGTTTGTTTTGGTCAGCTTTATTTCAAATCAAGTTCTATTTGGTTTGTTCGAAAGTTATTTTCCAAACCAAGCTCAGTCCCCTCCAGAGTTGTTTATAATTGAACAAAGGGGTCTCAGTTTGTTTTGGAATAGTGCTTCTAAAATCAAATTATAATATTATTTTACTATTTATTTTTAAATTACACTTTATAAAATGGAAAAATTCTTTTCAATTTTAGCATTCTTGCGTGATTCCTATTCAGGAACCCAGTGGGGATTATTAAGATGTGCTGCATTTTATTGTCCTTTTGCAAGTTTGATAAAGCTTACTATTTTAAAAAATACTATTTTTATAATGAATGAAACATGGTGTAAAAGCAAACAATACTTGAAGAAACCCCTTGTACTTGCAGCTTGGTTCCTACTGCATGTATGTATTGCAATATTCATAACTTTTTTGTTTACATCTTCATGTTTTGTCACCTGTTTGTTTAGCTCTGCTTTTCATTTCAATTAGAAGTAGCCTTGTTTTGGATAAAAAAAGATATGCTCAATTTTTTATCTTGTATTAGTAGAATGTTTTCTAGTAAATATTCTCATATTTGTTAACTGAATTTTAAATGAAAAAAAGAACTTGAATGAGCCTCTGATTTGAAGAGGAAACAGCTATGGGAGCAGGCTGTGCTTGGACATCTGCTTTCTTGCTTTTCATCATTATTTCTTTCCCCAGTATTTACAGTGACTTGTACATGTTGTTCGTTCTTGTTTTTTCCTCTGTCCTGTTTCTTTACTTACATCACCTGTAAAACTGTCTGTCAAGGGTAAAATAAAAACATTACTCTCTGACTCTTTCACAGCTGATATTTGTATTTTTCCATTCCTTTCTGCTTTTCCTAATGAGTTTGTCCTTTGCAAACAGCATGACTAACATTAAATGTCCTCTGTATACTGTAGGTCTTTTAGTATTTGGCACAAAACATCTAGTATTGCATGAATATAAATAAATAAAATGTACAAGCTGTCAATGTTCCTTTGTCAGATGAGAGTGTATGAGAAGCATCTGACTTCAACAGTATTTGTCAGTAAATTCTGTTTTAACCCACCGATTCCATACACAATACAGTACAAGAGCACAAACAAGCCAACATCTTACTATCTCCTGCTTGGGATGGATTTCCTCAGTGTATTAATGGAGTTGTCTGTGTGAGGCTAGTTCATCCAGTTGGAATGAAACATGATTCCATATCTAATTCCATGGACAAAGAAACACTGGAGTGCATTCAAGACCAGCAATTGACCGGAGAACTCTCATAGCCTCATTGAGGCTGTTATGAATCAATAACGGTCCATGGCTGATCTTGAATGCATTGCGTGATACTGGTCCTGTCCTGTCCTGTCCTGTCCTGAAAGTTACTAAGTACTACACAATGGTTTACATTTTAGCCATTTAAATATTATTACAGTAGTAAAATATTCAAATAAACTACAGTTATGAAAATAAAGTTTATAAATAATACATATATTACTTCGTTACAGGATTTAAAAAAAAAAAAAAAAAAAAAAAAAAAAAAAGCTGCAATTTTATGTAAGAATTTGATTTCCTAATGGTCGAGATGCATTGCTGTCATTTGAGGTTGGTTGGAGCAATGCTTAGCGCTGCAGTCTGTCAAATGAGACTGTTGTAAATCCGTTTCATCTGCTAATCGGTTAATCCATGGAAAGTAGTGTGTGACCGTGTGAGTTGCTAAAAAAAAGATCAAAGAAAAGTAGTTAAAATTATATACAAAATAATTTAAATCACTAAAATAGCAACAAAAATAACTTGCTAAACCACAACTGCCTTATTGTTGTTCTGTAACAGGTAAAGAACACTTCTTTTTTAAGTTATGTTAAAAAATGCCCTTACATTTAAGTTAAAAATCCCAGTTAAGGCAAATTTAAATATGAAAAATAAAACTTTATCCCCCCAAGATGTTTACAAAGCACCGTTGTACACTAAGTAGTTAAAACACATTATGTAAACTGCCTAATAGTGATATGTTTTTACCATGCTTTGTTCATTACCTAGCATTATATGATTTATATAAGATGCCTAAAAATAATAACTTTGCCATGCTTTGTTCATAATATTAATTCATTACCAGTCATAGTCTTATATTGAGTCACAGATCCATTTTATTTTTCCAGTTTCCATTTCTCAGAATATATTTTGATAAACTTACCATGTTTAGTGTTGACCTCTGTCCACTGGTTAGTTTGTCCCTCCATCTTTAGTGGCACTTCACTATTTCATGTTGTTGCTTCCTGCATTCTATTATCCATGTGTCCTTACATAAACAGTTGTTCGGCCCTTTTAGGATTTTACAGACTTCAGTTAAATCCCCCTCCTATCTACATGTCATTAATAAACTGGGGGGAATGCCACTGCCCCACCACTTGGCTGCCTTTGGAGAAAATGTCCAATTTGCCTTCTAAACATCATACTGCAATGTGCTGTCTAAATAAAAGTACAGTACCTCTTAGCCACATTGTTGTTTTCTGTGTTGCGACGATAGCTGTGAACAGCAGTTTTCTTGGAAATTTGACATTTTCTCGGAAAACAGTACAAGACATGGGGTTGTCAAATTACTTGGTTGTATTGACCCGTGACATAGCGTACAATTGCATGAATTCTGTAAATTGTTTTTTTGCTGTGCTTGCATAGCCTTAGCCAACCATCAGTTCATTTAAATAATAATAAATGTTTTCAGCTTTCTATGTATTGCATGTATCATAAGAGAACTCTGCCATGTGTCTGTATGCAGTATGGCTTTACAAAAACACAGTAAAAACTTCAGTAAAGTAACCTTAGCCACTTATTAATTGTTCACGTTGTTACAGTATAAGGACCAAAAGTAAAACTAACATTCAGAATTTGTGTAATTTAAACTTGCTAATTGTGTAAAGCAGGAGTTCCCAAACTGGGCGTCGGGGCAGGTTTCAGAGGGCTTGTGAAACGCCACCTCACAAGCAGGCCAGTTAATTAATTAGTTTCATATTTGCAGTGAGTATTGTGTTGATAGCCCCAGTTAGAAAATGTTTGAGAACCTCTGGTGTAAAGTAAACATGAAGAGTAACAACAAAGCAAATTTAAAAAATCCTGGATAATTTTAGTGCCTGCTATATCTAGACTTATTGTGATTTATTTTAGTGACTGATGCACAGACAGGCCTGATTGATCCCAGGGAGGTGGAGACTTTGAAACATCAGCTGGAGGATGCTCAGCGCTGGAACACCTCTCTGCAGGCCAGGCTTGGGGAGATCCAGGGCAGGGGAGGGGGAGTAGGAGGCACAAATGACACATGTGAGTCTCTTATCGTACAGTACCTGACATCTTCATGTGGCAGGGACCCTACGTTTTCCAGTTGCAGAAATGTATTTTCTTTTTTATGCACAGTGCATGTGATGTGACAGATGTGATTCTTATAAACGGAGTGCACTGTATTTCAGTTTATATCAACACGTGGATTTCTATAAGAAGTGCATTTGCCAGAAAAGATTATTTTGTTTCTCTTATTTACCCTTCCGTGTGGTCAATAAATTGCGGTGGAGTCTTTGTAAATTTTCTTAATTTCTCCGTGTTTGTTTTCCCTTGAATTTTGATTTCTTGCATATCAACAGGAAATAAAAATTGGCACACTGAAATAGAAAAGGGTGCTTCTTTTTATAGATCGATAAACAGAGACAGACAGACGGATACATAGATACCGAGAGAGGAGACACATTTTAAAAGAAACCCCTTTTTAATTCTATCTGTCTATCTCTGTATCTAGATAGATATATTGGATCAAAGTGTCTGCTAAATGACTAATTAAAAAATAAATATACCTCACTATAACAAACCTTTTGTGGTCCAAGCCTTTTGTTCGATATATGAAGGGGTTTGTTGTAGCAAAAGGACAATCAAAATGAAGGATAAACTGTTGGAGTAAGTTAATGAGATGAAATTGTTAATAAAAGTAGAATTTATAAATACCTGTCCGTTTCATGTATACAGCATTCTGCCTTTTCTTTTATCCTATTCATTAAAGACGCACCACATTTTAATCCTGTATGCAAGAATCCCAAACTGAGTTTTTATTCCAAATCAACCCGACATGAAAAGTTTATAAGATGCTTGAGGAGTTGTTTGTTTGTTTTTTAATCAATTTTGCTTTGCCGCATAAACATAGTGCTTCTTGATAACCTATTTTCATCACAGAGATATGCCTGCTTTACTCCTTTTTTCAAACGATCAATATAGTTTTCAGCTTTGTTGCAACATGAAATGATTTTCGTTCCAGAAGCAAAGTTACACAGTGCATGCTTTTTATTAAGACAAAAGCGTTGACTTCACTGCAGAGGTGGCATATATATATATATATATATATATATATATATATATATATATATATATATATATATATATATATATATATATATATATATATATAATAATTTTTTTTTTTTTTTTTTTTTTTTGCAGCTGACATCTTCAGTTTTACTGGTGACCAGACCTCCTATATGAGTATATATTTGGGAGAGCATGATGAATTAGAGCAGGATATAGAAAATCTTTCCCTACCAGAACTGAGGCGAAAGGTAATTAAGAAAATCTAAAAAATATAAGGAAACAATGTGGCTTTAAGCTATTTAGTAAAATTCTAAATAACAAGATTTGTTTATATTGTTGTTGTTATTAGTATTGTTATTATAATATAATGCATATGTACTGCTGCAGTTTATTTAAAAAAATTGCATTACAGGTCCAAGAACTTTTGGAGTATGTGAAAGAGTTGCAAGCATTCAATAAGGATCTTCAGAACAAAGCTTCATTAACTGAGAACTCAGTCTTGGCTTCTGTGGAGCAAGACAAACAGGATATATTGACATTGTCTTCACAGAATAAGGTAACGGAACAAATTAATAATTAATTTAATGCTCAAAGTTATTGACTGTAATTGAATGATTTTAATGCAATTTTGTTTTATGGTTTAAGTTTCTGAAACTGTTCATTGTTTTTCATTCTTGTATTGCCTCTTTTTGTTTAACAGCAGTGTTTAAGGCATTTTGCATTAAGGACATGCCATTCTGTTTTACTTGGAAATTTTCAATTTATAATTTTCATTCCATCCTTGCTTTTCTTTACAAAGTCATTTGTCATCCTCATTCCATTAATTATAGCTCCTTGAAAAGAAGCTGGCAGATGCTGTGAAAATAAACAAGGCCCTCCATGACCAGCTAAACAGAGAGGGTCAAAAATCTACTGAGAATGTGGTAAGACTGGAAGATTTTATTGCATGTTGTTCAAGTTTTAAAAGTTCAATTAAGTTTATTAAAGTAAGGTAATGAAGTATTTATTAGTAGGACATAAATTCATATAAAGATGATAAACTAAATAAAATATAATAAAAATCCATATTGCACACATATAGGTCATATTTTTAAAAAAATAACATTGCATTAATTATCTTTTATAAGTTTCATATTTACACAGATTATTAGTTATGTATGCATACAGCTAGATTTTCAAGTTCCCCTTTAAGTAAAACAATGTGAAGGAAAGTAGCATTTATGACAAAAGATTAAGTATGAAATAAACTTTTTTTATTTTATTAATATGGTCAAAAAAGTTCTGGCCTGATTCCATTGTCTTTGTCTTATATGTTTTACCTCTTAGATAAAACCCCAAGTTAAAGATCAAGAGATTCAAACATCTCCACAGAAGGAGAGGATTTCATCCCCCCAGGGGGACAGAGCTGAACGTCAAGGTAACAAGAGTTCAGGGATAAAGCCACCTGCGGTATACAGAAAGGAATCCACCTCTGCTTCATCTGATAGCGAAAAGACGAAGCTGGATCTGGAGGATCAGAATGTAGTTGAATCAGAACTCAAAGACACATCTTGCCAGATGGAGACAATTGGAAAAGGGCTTAAAACTGCAGAGAAGAAGCCATGTAAAGATGAAGGAAATAATCAGAATATGGAGATGGAGATAGCGTCTTTAAGATCTCCTTTGACTGAAACTGGATCAGCATCAGTAATTGATCTCAGGTAAGATTAGGCTGTAATATACACTTGAGAAGGGTGCTTCTGATAGAAATGAATGCTAATGACCATGCATCTGCTAATGCAAGGAATTGTCTAAATCTAGTGTCTTGAATGACATTAGGAAAAGTTACATGCATAGCAAGAATGTAGATTATTTAGGTTAATAAACATATACCAACAGTGTCTACATTTTGACAGCTGGGAAGGGTATTCCAGTGGAGTGGAGCTCTGTAGGTGATCTTAAAATGTGCTTGAATAAGTTTTCATTCTCTCTTTTACAGAAATGAACTTGCCAGGCTGCATAATGAGAATACTAATCTCCAAGGCATTGTGAAAGAAACACAGTCCACAGAGTTCAAAGAAAGCTGTGATGATTCAGGAGATGGAGAAATCAAAAATGATCTAAATAAAGTGGTGGAAAGGTTAAAAGCAGAATTAGTGGATGCCAGAAAAATTATCAAACTCCTAAAGGAACAACTGGAGCTTAACTCCTCCATGGACAGTGAAAACAGTTTTAATCCAGACCTGATTGTAAACATGGCTAAAGAAATTGATCGTCTGAAAAAGGAACATGAAGCCTCCACAAAAAGAAGGGTAATCCTGGAGAAAATCCTAAAGGAAATGGAGGCACAGCAGCCAAGGGGTATTGATGAAAGTGACCAGCGAAGAAATTCACAGGAAACATTACAACGGCAAGAAGCAAGGAGATATGCAACACCTGGGTCCACAGTGAGTGTCATCTTTTAGTTTACTCACACCTGTAACACAACTGTCTGATGCAGTGTAATGATGTAGTTTAAGAAGCGATCTACAGAGCTACACTGCTTACATAAAGAATATTCAGTTCCTTCCACTGTTAATGTAGCACAAGGGCTACTGTTGTGTCTGCTTTTGATTCATTATACTACAAGCTAGTGTGATATTGAGTGATATTGATTCCTATTTCTTTGTTTGTGCAGACTGGTGCAAAGTCCCGTCTTCCTGTTCCTGTGAAGTCCTCCAAGGCAGCAGTCAATAATAATACTAACAACGGAGCTAATCGGAACACAGACCTGGACCCACAAGTTGAACAGCTTCAAAGTGCCCTTGAGGAGAAGAACCAAGAGTACAGAGAACTGCAGGAAAGTTTACGCACAGCAGAGCTCACCCTTACACATCAGAAAGTGAACAAAACGGAAGCTACTCAGACCACAGACCCAAGTAGTGACTCGATCCTTTATAAGCAGATAGATCAGCTTCAGAAAGCACTTCAGGAAAAGAATCAACTTAATAAAGAGCTGCAGGAATTGCTATGCAAAGCTGAGTCTGCACTAGCAAGTCAGAATACTGATAGAACAGGTCATCCATATAAAGACCTGAGTCATCAACAGGAAGAGAAGCTTCAGAAAGCCCTTCTGGTAGATCAATTCCAGAAAGGTTTTCAGGAGAAGAATGAGCTTAACAGACAACTTGAGGAAAGGTTATCTGGAGCAGAGGCACGTCTGAATGTGAACAGAACTTCAACTAGTACGAACACAGACCTGGACCTTCACCAGTTGCAGAAAGCTCTTCAGGAGAAGAATCAGATTAACAAAGACTTGTTGGAAAGACTACATGGGGCAGAGTCTATCATAGAACATCTAAATGGTAATAAAGGTGTAGCTAATCAGAACGAAGACATGGAACTTCATCAGCAGGTTAACCAACTTCAGAAAGCCCTACGGGAGAAGTGTGAACTTAACAAGAAACTTGAGGAAAGACTATATGAAGCAGAGTCCACCTTGACAGTTCTGAATGCTAACAGAGCTTCAGATAGTACAAACATAGACCTGGACCTTTGCCAGCTGCAAAAAGTCCATGAGAAGAATCAAATCAACAAAGACTTGCTGGAAAGGCTACACAAGGCAGAGTCAACCATAGAACATCTGAAATCTAGTAGAGCTGTGGCTAATCAGAATACAGACGTCAATCTTTCTCTGCAGGTAGATCAGCTTCAGAAAGCCATTTTGGAGAAGAAACAACTTTACAAAGCTTCAGAATTTTCAGGAATTACCCTACAGAACTTCACTAGTCCGAATAAAGAACTGGCTCTTCATCAACAGGTAGATCAGCTTCAGAAAGCCATTTTGGAGAAGAAACAACTTTACAAAGAGCTTCAGGAATTTCTACAGACAGCAGAATCTACCCTAGAGGCCCACAATGCTACTGGAACTTCAGCTAGTCCAAATAAAGAACTGGCTCTTCATCAACAGGTAGATCAGCTTCAGAAAGACCTTCAAGAGAATAATTACCTTTACAAAGAGTTACACGAGTTACTGAGCATAGCTCAGTTGACAATTGCATATCAAAATACTAACTGGACTTCCACTGGTCCAAACACAGACTTGGAACTTCATCAGCAGGTAGATCAACTCCATAAAGGTCTTCAGGAGAAAAATGAACTGAACAGTCGACTTCAGGAAAGGCTGTCTAGTGCAGAGGCACGTTTGAACGTGAAGAGAATTTCAGCTAGTACAAACACAGACCTTGATCTTTACTGGTTACAGAAAGCCCTTCAAGAGAAGAATGAACTTAACAAACACCTTGAGGAAAGACTAGGCACTCCAGAGGCAATTCTGAATATGAACAGCAATTCAGCTAGTACGAACACAGACCTGGACCTTCACCAGCTGCAAAAGGTTCTTCATGAGAAGGATCAAATCAACAAAGACTTGCTGGAAAAACTACACAGGGCAGAGTCTACTGTAGAACATCTGAAATCTAGCAGAGCTGTTGCTAACCAGAATACAGACCCAAGTCTTTATCTGCAGACAGATCAGCTTCAGAAAAATATTTTGGAAAAGAAACAACTTTACGAAGAGCTTCAGGAATTACTGCAGACAGCAGAATCTACCCTAGAACGCCAGAATTCTACTGGAACTTCAGCTAGTCCAATTAAAGAACTGGATCTTCATCAACAGGTAGCTCAGCTTCAGAAAGTCCTGCAGGAGAAGAATTACCTTTACAAAGAGTTGCATGAGTTACTGCATGCAGCTCAGTTGACCATTGCATGTTTAAATGCTAACCAAACTTCAGCTGGTCCAAACACAGAGTTGGAATGTCATCAGCAGGTAGAACAGCTCCAGAAAGCTCTACAAGAGAGGAATGATCTCAACAGACAGCTTGAGGAAAAACTATCCGGAGCAGAGGCACGTCTGAATGTGAAGAGAACTTCAGCTAGTACAAACACTGACTTGGACTTTCACCAGTTGCAGAAAGCCCTTCAGGAGAAGAATCAGATTAACAAAGACTTGCTGGAAAGAGTACACAGAGCAGAGTCTGTCATAGCACATGTAAATAGTAAAAAGGGTGTAGCTAATCTGAATGAAGATATGGAACTTCACCAGCAGATTGACCAGCTTCAGAAAGCAGTTCGGGAGAAGAATGAACTTAACAAACAACTTGAGGAAAGACTGTGCGCCACAGAGGCACTTCTGAATGTGAACAGAACTTCAGCTAGTACGAACACAGACCTGGACCTTAGCCAGCTGCAAAATGTCCTTCATGAGAAGACTCAAATCAACAAAGACTTGCTGGAAAAACTACGCAAGGCAGAGTCTTCAGTAAAACATTGTAATGCTTATGGTGCTGTAGCTAATCCGAACATAGATCTGGACCTTCAACAGCAAGTGGACCAGCTTCAGAAAGCCCTGCAGGAGAAGAATGAAGTTAACAAGCAACTTGAGGAAAAGCTGTCTGGAGCAGAGTCCACCATAACAGTTATGAATCCCAACATAACTGTAGCTGGTCAAAACACAGACCTTCACCAGCTGCAAAAAGCCCTCCAGGAAAAGAATGAACTTAACAAGAAACTTGAGGAAAGGCTGTCTGCAGCAGAGTCCGCCTTAACAGTTCTGAATGCTAACAGGGCTTCAGGTAGTACAAACATAGACCATGACCTTCACCAGCTGCAAAAAGTCCTTCATGAGAAGAATCAAATCAACAAAGACTTGCTGGAAAGGCTACACAAAGCAGAGTCAACCATAGAACATCTGAAATCTAGTAGGGCTGTTGCTAATCAGAATACAGATGTCAATCTTTATCTGCAGGTAGATCAGCTTCAGAAAGCCATTTTGGAGAAGAAACAACTTTACAAAGAGCTTCAGGAATTACTACAGACAGCAGAATCTACCCTAGAGGCCCACAATGCTACTGGAACTTCAGCTAGTCCAAATAAAAAACTGGATCTTCATGAACAGGTAGATCAGCTTCAGAAAGACCTTCAAGAGAATAATTGTGTTTACAAAGAGTTACAAGAGTTATTGCGTGCAGCTCAGTTGACCATTGCATGTCTAAATGCTAACCAAACTTCCACTGGTCTAAACACAGACTTGGATTGTCATCAGCAGTTAGATCAACTCCAGAAAGGTCTACAGGAAAAGAATGAACTTAACAAACAGCTTGAGGGAAAGCTGTCTGGATCAGAGGCATGTCAGAATGTGATGAGAACTTCAGCTAAAACAAAAACTGACCTTCAGCAGCTGCAGAAAGCCCTTCAGGAGAAGAATCAGATTAACGAAGACTTGCGGGAAAGACAACACAAGGCAGAATCTTTTATAGAACATCTGAATGCTAATAGAGGTGTAACAAATAGCAATACAGAGCTGGAAGTTCACCAGCAGGTAGAGAAGCAGCAGAAAGCCCTTCAGAAGGTGAGTGAAGTTAACAAACAACTTAAGGAAAGACTATGTGCTACAGAAGAACTTCTGAATGAAACCAGAACTTCAGCTAGTACAAACACTAACCTGGACCTGCAGCAGCTTCACAAAGCCCTAAAGGAGAAGAATAAACTTAACAAACAACTTGAGAAAAGGCTATCTGAAGCAGAGTCCACCTTTGCAATGGAATGTTATCAACGTCAAAAAGACATCCAGGAGAGAACTGAAATTAACAAAGAGCTACAGGAGAGATTACGTGAGGCAGAGTCTACCATAGAATGTCTGAATGATAATCCTAACCCAGACACACACCTTCATCAAATGGTAGATGAGCTTCGAAAAACCCTTCAGGAAAAGAACCAATTTTGCGAAAAGCTGAAGGAAAGATTATTCACAGCAGAATCTACCACATCCCATCTGAATCCCAACATAGCTGTAAAGAATGAGAACCCAGGCATAGACCACCTTCAGCAAGTAGATCAGCTGCAAAAAGCCCTACAAGAGAAGACACAAATTATCAAGCAACTTCAGCAAAGGCTACACACAGTGGAGTCCGCCGTAACCCATCTGAGTGCTAACAGAGCTGTAACTAAACAGAGCACAAACTTGGACCTTCAAAAGCAGGTAGACCAGCTCCAGAAAGCTCTTCAGCAGAAAAAGCAAATTAACGAGGAGCTGCTGCAAAGACTGTGCACTGCAGATTCCACCATAGCACATCAGAATTCTAATCACACAATGTGTGAAGGTAAGCAAAAACAAGTCTTTGTTCATATAGTGTAGTTTTAGACATAAAAGTATATGAACTTAGTAGTAGAACAAGTCTGTTCTTTCTAGGTTTATCTCATTTTTCAATCAACCAATATGTATACTCAAACAACGTTAGGGTCAGCTTTTAAAATGAATATTGCACGAGTATTAATTCATTCATTTAAAGACTGTTAAGTCCATTAATGATTCAAAATGTAAAACTCCACAAACAGCTTGCTGATAAGCAGTCAATTGTGAGAGCATTGGTAAATTACATGCATCAATAGATTCAAGTTTTTACTGGAAACCATGTCTTTCTAAACATTCCATGCATATTCATTAGGGTTCCAGTCTGGTGAGCATAATGGCTAGTCTTATGTGTTGGTTGAATACCCAACACTAGTTATCCATAAACACCAAGTCAGGGCTAATAGAACTAGCAAAAAGTCTCATCTCTATATTATCATAAAGCAATAAATTGGCATTTTCAATTAAATGCAGCCATCAAAGCTTATACTTGGCCAAACCATTACAGATGCTTCTCCAAAACAGCAGCTATCTGCCTTGTGACAGACAGGCATTGCTACCTTGTTGCTCTCCAAAATCTTCTAATCACTTTGATTTGTAAGTAAAGAACATAGACCTCAATTTCCTCAACTGATTTCAGGTGCTGTCTGGTAAAGCCTAAATCATCCATATCTTTTTTTCTGATCTTGGTAGCATGGTACTTACTTTAACCAGTACATTTGAATTCCAGTAACTTGCTATTGTTACAGTTTGGCAAAGGATAATTGCATACTTTAAAATAATATTAAGCCCCTTTCACACTGGCAGTCCTACCCAGGTCCCGAACCGGGTTCTGGCTACCCGGGTCACAATCTCGCGTAGTGTGAAATCGCATACCTTGGTTGTACCCGGGTTGACCCGGGTCCCATCAACCAACCTCAAGATGGTCAACGCCATTGACCCGGATCGATTGAGACAAAATGCATGACGGTCGTTCATGAGCCGACGGAAGAACAAGCAGCCACGCCTGCGTGAAAGTTTCGCTTCCGAAGGAACGTTTCTTTTGTTTCTCTCTTCTTTTCATTTATTTAGTTTTAGCCATATTTTAGTTGATTTGAGACACAGCATGAGCCAGATTGCAGCACTGATGAAACATTTGCTCTAGTCAACATTTGGGCTGACGGTTCAATCCAGAGAAGTGGGGATGGAAGCGTCCTTAACCATCTGCTTCTTGGGCATTGATACGCTCATTGTGCACTTATGTACTTGTGTCTGTCACCCTGGTCAACCCTGCTTTAGCAAAAGCAGCGTGAAATCATGTACCCGACCCACATGATACTGGGTCCTGACCCGGGCAGAGCATGCCAGTATGAAAGGGGCTTTAGATTGTGCTGTGCTGAAATGTAAGTAGTTTATTACATGCTACCACACTTTGACATCTTTTCTAAAAAGGATTACGCCATGCTTTGGTTGTCTTGAACTCTGCTATTTTGTTGTGTGTTGTCTGTAGCCGGGACTTCTTTGGAACATGATGACAAAGAGGTTCAGGTGGATTTGCAAGACCTTGGTTACGAAACCTGTGGAAAGAGTGAAAATGAAGTGGATAGGGAAGAAAACCGTAGTACAGGTAGAAAACATGCCCATCGAGACTAATCAACAAATTACATGGCATGTTGTGTGGTTAACACTTCTTCCTAGACAAGGATCTTACAAATCAGAAGAACTAAAATGATTATTTTGTAATTAATTAACCAATTCATAAATTCTTCTGCATAGTATCTCTGCTGTCTACCTTGCATGTTTTGTTATCTTTGCTACATGTTTTTTGTACTGCCTTGTCTTTGCAATATGTGATTCTGGTGGTTTGACTTTAAATCAATACACATCTTCAGTTATTTAAAAGTAAAGACAACATGTCATTTGCAGTAGCTAAATGCACTTTCGCTTGTTGGATTTATTTGTCACAAAACTATACAGTAATCCATACATTTTTTATGTTTTGCAGAAAATGATAATCGGCTTAAAGAACACATGAATGAAGCCAGCCTCCCATCCCTGCTCAAAAGAGATGGACAATTCTTCTCTATGGAGAATCTTGATACAAACTCGTCAACCTCTTATCCAAGTTCTCCCTGTCTGAGCTCACCCAAAATCAGCACGAAGAGCCTGCAAATCTATGATGACTATGGTTTTACAGACGACTTGGGCGAGCTCAAGCAGCAAGTTATGGAACTGAAAACAAAACTGGAGAATTATCAGAGGGTTATTCACCACCTGCAGAGTCTTCACCGTAGAAACTCCCTGTCAAGTGATCTCTTGACCATTGGGTCAGAACCAGGCCAGCAGACCACAGTGATGCTCCAGGAAGAACATGGAGATTTAGAAAAGGATGGCCAAGAGATGTGTTCTCACAAGTCTTTGGGTCTGTTTAGCCAAGACCACAGCCAGATTGGAAACTTTCCTTTAGGCCATGATGATGAAGACAAGCAGATGCTGAAGGATGAGATAGCAAGCCTTAAGATTGAACTTGACAAGGAGAAGGCCTCAAACAAGAATATTTTGGAACAGTTGCATCAACTTCAATCAAAAATCAGATCAGCATCCCCAGCTAGGTGAGAACAGTATTCTAATATAAAAGTTAAAAGTGGTCGTTTTGATCAGCCTAAACCCCACCGTAATAACAGGTGGGTTTTACTGGTGAATCGCCCAGGATTGCATTAACAGCGTATTTGTAGGTATCCTGCAATTACCCCTCAAAATAAGTGGTTGATGCAATTCAATGGGATTCCCTAATAGTGAGAAGGTGGAGAGATTGTGAATTGACTAGATGTGAAGTAAGAATTAAAGAGCGGTGTGATTGATTATAGGGAGATATTGAAAACAGTTCCATTCTTGGTTTTACTGTGAGTTTAATAAGACAAACCTGAGCTTGTTACCTGTACACTGGGGCTAATGAAACACATCTAAAAGTGGTAAATGCAAGGATTCTGTGCCGATAGCACTTGACAATATGGAGTGACTTGTCAATAGAGATGTAGCAGTTTTGGGCTGTGTATCTATATATTTTAAACCATGTGGAATGTCTTTGAAACATTTAATCTAGTTGGGAATAGAGAAGTAGTTAAGTAACTTCATGGCCCTGTGTGGTGTTTAACTGTGTGTTCTCTTTACTTCTCAATAGGTTTGATTCGCTGGTGCAGTCCCAGGCTCGAGAGCTGTCACAGCTCAGGCAGAAGATGAAGGATTCTCGCAGCCTGGGCATGCTGCACCATCACCAGCTGGAGGATCTCAACAGGTCCTTTGAAGAGCTACTGCAGGCCAGTGATGTGGATTACTATGTGGGGAAAGCTTTCCGGGGGCAACTGGACAAGAGCCTTTTAGTGCTTGAAAAGCTAGAAGACCAGCTTGAGTGCGGTGAGCAAACAAAACACCGCACTGGTTGAAGTCTGTTGCAGTTGTGTGGTGGTTTATCCATTGTACAGGTAAAGTCGCAGTATTATATTTATTTTTCTGTTACAGGGGGTGGGTATGCAGACAACGAAGACAACACACTTCTTGAATTTGCAGAAAGGTATGCTTTTTTAAAAAACCTGAAACACTCACTCAAACAAAACGTAAACAGTAATACTGTTTTTGTGGATTTTGTTTTCTTTATTCTTTTATTAAATGAACTATTATGATCAGAATGTGCAGAGCGTCCATGAGTGGCTCACCTGGTAAAGGCACGGCCAAGTGGTGTACAGGGTAGGTCCAGAGCCGTACCGATCCTTGATGCACCCTGTGCGAGATATAAATCCAGCACCCACCCAGAACATGCAGTCAGCGAATTAAAAAAGAATTAAAAAAAAAAAAAAAAAAGGGGGTGGGGGGGGGGGGGGGGGTTCAAAATCTCTGTAAATGTTCTATGAAATGCACCAATAGAAAGAAAACCTAGAGCCTGCAAATGTGCTTTCTATTTTGCAATGTACGGTAACTTCTTTATTAACTTTAGGCTACATTAAAGTAAGTACTGTGTGTTTGCAATGTATTCATTCTTGATTTATAAGTTTTATTTAATGCCTGGTTAATATAGATGTTCTTAAATTATTTTTCACATCAGTTTAGTTTATACTGTAGTGCATTAATCTACATGATTAATATGAGAAAGACATTACTGTCACACACACTTAAAGTGCTCTCCACAAATATTTGTTATTGTTCTCACCCTGCGCTGCTTGTTGAGACGTTGTAGCATCCTCTGACTGTGGGTTTGGAGCCAGTTCTTCCACTGGCTTGATAGTTTGCGTTCCTTTTGTTTGCATTGCTTTGTCATCTTGTACTCGGCTCCTGATGGTTTCTTCTTTGTTTCCATGTTATTGCAATAATGATTGGGAGGGGAAAAAATGACTTGAAGGGGGTGCCGATTGGCTGACAAATAATAAAGTGCTTTCATTTCTTTAGTCATGTTATTTTTGTTTTGAATTGTTATTTCACACTTTTTTTACTCATTATTCATCAGCCAATAGGCACCCCCTCCGGTCAGTGCCCTGTGCGGCCGCACTGCTCGCACCCCTCTTGGTACGCCCCTGGGTAGGTCATACAGTCAGGGAAGCTTAGGTTTGTGTCGATCTTTGCTGGGGGTTCCACCTGGAGCCTCACATTTGCTCTGGGGCCCCTGAGGGGCTTTGTAGGAAAAATTGGTAGAGACTGAGTCACTACATCAAAGCTACAGCGGCCCCTACTGGCCTGGTGCCTGGTGAGCTCAAGAGGACACCTGTAGGACTGGCCTTTGGCCTCCAGGGGCTGGTCCTCTGTCGAGCTCCTGGGTGTAAAGAGGCGATTGGCTTGGCAGTGGAATCGGAGGATGTTTCTCCTGAGCTGTTGAGAGAACATAATAAACATTCTAAACTGGGGAGCGAAACTAGTAAAACAATTGGGCACAGGTTATGTACATGCATGCTGGAATCAAGTTAGCTTTTCTATGCTGGTAATTGTTTTTCTCTTTTGACATGAATTTAAACTGTACAAAGTTTCTGGAGTCTGCATGCGTATGCAGTGTCTTCTGTCTTGCCATTAAAAATATTACTTCAATGAACAAAGAGTGTTTCTCTTTCTCACTGGTTAGTCCTGAAAGCCTAAAGCATGAAATAACCTACCTCCGAAAACAACTTGACAGTGAGAGGAGGCAGCTGCAAAAGCAGCTGAAAGATCTTGCGAGACACAACCAGAACTTAGCCCAAGCCACGGAGGAACAGCTAGATGTGTAAGTTTGCACCAAGGCTTGGAGTCTTCACTGGAGATAATGCATGCTGGCTGTGTTGGTGTTCTGCCTTTCCCTGGGTTCATCTGTCACATACTTAGCTTAAAATATATACATTTAAGTTAAAGAAATACTTAAAACTCCTGTTGCATTCTTATCACATTTTAAACCTTTAAATGTCCCTACCATTTTTCTGTTGATGCGTTATAATATTATTCATTGTCACTGTCCTATTTAATCCACCTCTTCCCCTGGCTCAGCTCTCCAGACTGCTGGGGCTCTGCAGGCGGCTCAGTCCGTCAAGCCTGGCACTGACTGTCTGGTGCATCTGTACTGTAGGGTGGATTAAATATTCAGATTGATTTTGCCAATTGGGAGTGGTACATTAAGTCAGAAATATATAATTGCAACCCATAATACATTCTTCATTTAACCTCATTCTATTTGTCTTTGTATTTTGGCAAAAGTTCCATCAACAAAAATATGGCTAGGGAGAAGTGGATGGAGTTCCATTCTTGTTTTCGTTTTAATAATTGCTAATAATCCTTGTAGGCTTTCAAGGGAGGTGCAGGAGAAGAATAAGGTGATCCAGCAGCTTCAGCTGCAGATCAGGAGCCAGTCAATAGAGCTGTCTACTAGCCACAACTCCTCTGATTCAGAAGCTTCCGACAGAAATAGGACTCTGGATAACAGATCAGACGCTCTGCATGCGCTCCAGTGTTTTGAAGGGAAATACGGCCAATGCCGAGCATCTGAAGGTAAGCTGTAGGGATTTGGAAAAGGTCTAATGGGAATTTATTAGGTAGTACTTTTGGCTGAGCTAATGACATCTAAGAACCCTTTATTAAACTATGCATGATCTTTCTTTAGAAGAAGCTACTGAAACCGTTTATATCGTTGGTAGGGCTAGATGGGTCTAGCAGGGTAACACTGTTTTATTGAAATGATTGAAAAGGACACTACAATGAGACTACAGGTTTACAAATAGGAGTTGTTCTTGCAGCAATAGGGGTGGAACAAAATAACAGGCCTGACTGCTCCTGATCCTTTTAAATAATATGCTTAACTGAGGGGGGTTCTGAAACCCAAGACAGGGTTGAGATCTAGTGCGAGTGTCAAACCCTCTCTTTGTACTTGATCATGATTTCTTTACTGTGGGAATGAGAATTTTTAAACAACTTAAGTGGAATGTTGTGGTTTAGAGCTAGCTGATTGGAATCAGTGAGAATCTCCACTAATATGGTAATCAGATTCCAATGTTGACAATGTTTCTTTATTTAAATCTTTTGATTTAAAAAAAAAAAAAAAAAAACATTTTGGAATTCAGCTTTTAAAAGCGTTTCCATTCTGTTAATATTCATTGTTGGAATTCAATCGGTACCCTTAACAAAGAGCACTGAAGACCAGGTTGGTGTTGTGTTTCCTTAAGCACTTAAATACATTATTTATTGCCAGTGTTCTAATCCATAAATTGTTTCCTTCGAAACAATGGCTGCTGTTATGGCAGTGGGCTGACAGTGACATGCGAGAGGACACAGGGAGGTTTATATTGGAAACATTCATTACTTCCTCTAGTGAGCTAGTATTGAGATTAGAAACTGGTTATCGGAAAATGGACCTAGAGCAAGATAAGGCTATGCGTAATTTTGCTTCACGTGGAAAATGGAAGAAAATATTTAAGGCTGCAAAAGATGAAGGCAAAGGTATTGTACATGGGTGGCTGTTAATCTCAGTAAACATTGTAGAGTGCTTGAAGAAAGGCACTTTTTTTTCTGATTTAAATATATTAAGTAAAAAAAAAGTGCATTTTTGTGGGATCTGCCATTTTTCAAACTGGAAGTAGTTTTATTATAACCTGCCATTCCTATAATAAGTATATCTGTCTCTTTTCAAGCTAAACTTCAGAGATAGTGAAGGTATCTGTTTGGCATGTACTAAAAAAAGTACTTTGTCTGCTGTTGTTGAACAATAATGTGTGAGTCATCCTAACCTTGGAACTTTGTGGTTACAGGGACAAAACTGCCTTACTTTCAGCAGGAGACTGCACAGCCACCTGGTATTATCAGTGCCTCCACTGGGAAAGCAGCTGTTCCGGGTAAAGGTGTGTATTTGTAGAGCTCAAACGTTACGACGTTGTCTGAAAGATTGTTAAGTATTGGATAAGCAAGGAGAATCACTCAAGCCTATCTTTGGGGAAAAATATAAACTTGTCTCATTTGGATCAGTATTTACTTGGAATAAATTACCACATCATTATTTATAATCCTATCAATATTGATCAACATTTGTTTCTTATATTGTAGCAATTTTATATTTTCTTATTTCTATTTTTAATGCTAAATTCTGTAGAAATTATTTCTAAGGGTGTTTTGATTGTAAAAATTAGCCACGTTTAGAATTTTGCCTTAACGTTTAACTGCTGCCAGACACATGTAGACCAGCTATAGATGTTAGTGTTTACATAGTAGTAAGTGTACAGTGTATGTCAATTTATTTTATATTCATTATTTCTTCAAAATATTTCCCATATACAAATTAATTTTGTATACATACAGTCTTATAAAAACATTTATGTGTTGCAGTAATTTATAAAAGTGATGGAGGCTTTTAAGGTGGCTTTTCTTATTGGTCACAAACATTCCCAATATATTACTGTTTAATCAAAGTTTTTTTTTTTCTTTTTCTTTAAGGAAATTAAACAAGCTAACAACCTAGTTCTGTCATTCAACCTTTTTTGCAGAGAATGGAGCTGGCAGTCGCAGACAGTCACAGACGCTGCTCTCCACCGACGCACCGATCTTGGAAATTAAAGGCAGCCTGGCCCAGCAGCAGTATTTACAAGGGCTGCAGAAAGAGAACAGCTTGTTACAGGAGAAGCTGAAAAACAGCGAGCAGCTGAATGAGACTCTGCGCACCGAAGTGGATCTGCACCGCTCGATCATCAAGAACAGAGAGGACACCGGGGGAGAGAGAGGCTTGTCACCTAAACCTCTGGACAGGTCCTCAAGAGAAGACAGGGCCAGCGCAGGACTGACAGAAAGCAGGAATGAGCCGTCTGGACTGGTGAATACAGGTACTTTCTCAAGCATGTACTTGGCAATTAAGGTAAAACATGTAAGAAATTAAACTAAGTAGACTGCTTTCTTTTAGTTTTTAGCAGGTGTTTAGTTTATAAATGAGGTCATCTATAACAAAGTCTAGACTTATGCACTTTTTTCCAGATACTTTAATTTATGAAATGCATTATGTAGAAATTTATAGAAAAATGATCAGTGTTTTTCTAGATATTACATGTAATTGTGTAAATTACATTTTGTCTGTATGGCCAGTATTACACTGTCCTTCTTTTTTGGACTCGCCAATTGTAAGCCTGGCTCACCATTGCAACCCCCCGCACTGCCTTGGGAGAGACAAAGACGAACACACGTGTCCTCCGAAACGTGTGCCGTTAGCCGTCTGTTTCGCCGTGCAGCTCTGGGACGCTTGTAGACAGGCACCTACCACCCCCCCCCCCCCCCCCCCCCCCGGGGCGGTGCTCAGCCAATTGTGTTGTGTCCCCTGGGAATTCCCGAACACGGCCGGTATTGGAATAGCCTGGCTGTAGTGCGCATCCTGGACTCCACGCAGAGTACCTTTACCAGATGCGCCACTTGGGAGCCCCTATTACAGTCTTTTGTTTATTTCAGGAGTAAAGAACTAGAAACAGTTGAGGTTTCTGTTTTCTGTGAAACGCTAATCTCCTTGTAGTCACAGCAGTTGAAACACATCTCGCTCTTCTTTGCTTCTGGTATTGACTGAAACTTACTATGCCGTAAGATATGGCTCAAAAGTAAGTGTTCATACATGGCTTTGCTTTTATGTTGCTGCTTTCCATACAGACCTGCTTGCAGAACATCTTCAGGAAATCCGTAGTCTGAGGCAGCGCTTAGAGGAGTCCATCCGAACGAATGACCGGCTAAGGGAGCAGCTTGAGCGCAGGCTGGCCGAAGCTGAACCGGACCCAGGTTAGCTTTTCTTCTGCCGATTGCATCCCACAAACCTCTTTCAGGATAACTCGACCCTTCGTCTGTAAGGTTATGCTTCAAGCCTTTGACCCTAACATGTCACATGATATTCCTTACCCCCAAAAAAAGCATTCCTGATCATGGGTTCTCTTGGAGAGACACTATTCATTATTTCCAGCCCATGCATGCATACATACATGTTCTTTGCAGGAAGACCATTAAAATAAATAAAACATTACCATTAACAGAGAAAATAATAAACAGGACTGTCTACAAGGAAAGTATTGCTTTAGTAGTCATTATCGAATACATTGTGCGCTGTAACTTTGGACAGCCGACAGTAATTTGAGTTCTCCATAGGAATTGCATTCAATTTCTAAATTCTCAATGTCACATTGCAATGGTCTGTGTAGTGTCTACAGGTGCTTTTATGACATCTGAATTAACAAACTCCTAAAAACCTGATCTGATATTCCCAGGAAGTTATAAAAGGATTATAGAATATTTGTTATGGATCTTATTAAAAAAGCAGCCGGCACACACTTGATTGAGGATCTAGTAAAATACATGAAAATAAGTAATACAGGAACGTTTTTTTCAGTACTGTTGCTGCACAAATTGTTTCCTGCTGTAAATGTAACTGAGTATTGTTTGCTTTTAAACTTCAGCTTCTACGAATATATTTATCCACGGATCAGAGGAGCAAGGACAGCTGGCCAACGAGGTCCATTTCCTCTGGAGACAAAACCAGACACTCAAGGACCAGCTATCATTGGGATCGAGAGGTAAGAGGAACCAGCTTCCTAAAACAAAGGGGACTGTAGCCTGTTTCTGGGGCCAAGAGTGTGGTCTGTGTGGTTTCATGCTACAATGTTTAATTTACTGAAGACTATCAACAGATCATGTCCATTTTCTACTATGGTGTCTGTGGATGACAACAAAGACCTCCCCCTAAGTCTGTAACACCTTGAAGGATTGCTTTGATTGTTTATAGCTTTGGTTGCTGTAGTTCTATTGTGTTGTACAATGTTACACATTAGCTGCTGAGCTGTTACGTTTGCAGTTGTCAACAGAAGACATAGACCTGATGGGACTACAGCAACAATTGACAAAGGACCTACACACATGTCCTCTTAAATTGTCTAATCACATGATTTGTAATGTAATTGTAAGCAAGTAAAATTAAATCGAACTTTGATTTGCAATATTGCATGATCCTGATTTTGGTCTGTTTTTGAATCCATACATGGTTCATGATTATTTAAAGCAACTTTCTTATGTTTCAAGTTGTTTTCCTGGTTCTGTATTTACTTTTAAACAGATAAGCAAAAGGAGAATGAAAAGCTCAGAGAGTCCCTCGCAAAGAAAAATTCCAAACTGGAGTATCTGCGAAATGAATACGAGCATGTAAAGAAGGAGGGCGTCCACCTGGAAAACAAATTCAGAGGGAGTCTGGAAGAAAACAAGCGCCTGAAAGAGGTGCTGCACCACAGTCGAGATGAAATCAACAGGTGACAAGCTTTACTGTTTACAGCAGCTTTTATTACAGAGAGCTTAAAAACCTTGAATAACCTTTTTACTTCTGCAGGTGGAAGCAGGAGCTATTTTGGTTCACATTGAGTTACGTTCTCAAAGCTCTTTACTTCATATTGTTGCCTCAGTTTATTCAGAAAGGAAAAATATAATCAATGCAGTTACTAAACCAGAATGACCATTTCATTAGGGGGTTGTAAACAGTCTTGGGCTGTTTCTTATTCATTTTAGAAGATGATGTAATGTGTGGTTTGTTCCCTCATTAAGTTTTCTGATCTAGCAGGCCAGGCTGAAGTATTGAATAATACAGTATACAGTCATTGATTCTCATTATGTTTGTGTCAGATTTAAGTAGTTTATTGTAATCACTGGTGCATGCACTTCAAACTCCCAAGCTATCCAGTTTTTAGGGCATGCATGTTAATGATTCCCACGGGTGTTTCAGGTTGCACTCTGAAATAGGCATACAGAGGCAGCAGCTTTCTGACAGCCAGCATCTCCTGCAGTCCCTCCGAGTGGAGCTGCAGGTATATGAACAAATGAAGGTAGCCAGTGACAAAAGGACAGGTAAGGACACAGAACTGCTCGACTTTGTTTGCATATTTTAAATAGAGATAATTGTGAAAATAAGTGGTCGGTAGGGCTCTATTGGCCAAAAAGGTTTAACAGCTGGGGTTTAGTGTTTAAACAGTTGCCAAATGTTACATTTTTAGAAATTGTGTTAGCTGCATATCTGTGTCAAAATAGAATGTGTAAAGGCCATTGCACACTGGATCCGTTCCGTCATTTGAAATAGTCATGCGTCAATCCATTGTACACTAGATGTGTTAATATCATACTTCAGAGCGCTGATGTGCAGTGGAGGCTTTGTAGTAAATATACCTAGTTTCAGTATTTTAATAACAAAATACAATTCTGTTGTACATAACTTTGAACACAAAAAAACGTTAAGTGTAGTATAAAGTTCAAACGTTTGTTCATTATTAAGTTTCATGTTTCTATAATGAATATCATTCATGCCCAAGTCCGTGGCAATGTCTTTCCATGTTTTCCTTTTTAAATTTTTTTTTTAAAGTCTTTGTAATCTTTGTTGGATTTATCGTAAAGTAATTTTTGTTTGGCGACACACACAATTAGTTTTTCCATTTTATTCAGGGAACTGCAAGAATCCAGGTATCTTTCCAGTCGTTTTTCATTGGTCAGTGCAATTAACACACATCAAATCCGATCAAATTGAACTTTCCTTGATTTCGTGGGTTTGCAGCTATCCTGAATTTCTAGGAGTACGCTGTCGAAACTGACAGGTTTCGTTATGTTGTATTGTTGTCTATAGCAGAAACACTACTAGGAAGTGTATTTTGAGAAATGAAAGCATGTTTAGCACGCAGGTGGTCAGCAGACTAGATGCACTTCTGTGATGTTGGAACTCACTTTGACAGTAGATACAAGTAACCCTCTTTCTATCCAATGAACCGTCAGAGTTTTAAAAAATAAACTTCCCATTAACAAGCCCTTAAGTTTGAGTGCTTTGCTACATAATGCTGTTCTGTGAATAATTTCGTATTCAAATGATGACTGCACTCATTCAGTCCTGGCAGGCATTAAATGATGCAGCAGGAAACTAATTACGATATACTAACAGGTTCAAGACAGGAGTGCGTTTAATGGGTGTTTAAAAAAAATAATCTCCATAGAAATGTACGCGTTAATCTCAGAAGTTAACAGTGATTGACAGCCCTATTATAAATATACATTCAAAGTCTCATTTTATAGGATTTCACGTTACAACGCAGCATTTAAATATTAAGAAGTATAGTGTATACTTCAATTTATGATTTAGCATTTGAAGCTAATGAGCAGGTCTATTTTTATTTTTAAGTTTATTTAAATTATAAGTTTAAAAAATCAAACACTTAGTTTTTATGGTGTCTGTAATCATTTTGCGTTCTGAATACTGCTACACAAGTATTTTTTTTTTTTTTATAGTCTGTGTAAGGCGCTTTTGACCCACACGTCTAAATGATATGTTTTTGTCTCTTAGTTTCAGATGCCACATCGGGACAAACGCAGGACATGTCAGCACCCAGCCATGGGCCACTTGACTTGAGTGAGCTGTTGTCAGAAATCCGTCACTTAAGAATCCAGCTCGAGAGGAGCATTCAGACAAACAATGCGCTGCGACAGAGGCTGGAGGAACAGCTGCTGAGGGGGCAAGGGAAAGTGGAGGGATACCCTTCAACCATCAACATCAACTACCTCCTGAGCGGAGAGCAGAGACATTCCGTCCTCAGCAATTATGGAGGTATGATGTCAAATCATATTGTCAACTCCGCTTGTTTTCATCAAAAACAACAAAGTGTATACAATCTTTTTACACATTAAAATACCAATGACCTACAACAAGAAGTATGTTTTTTTTATTTATTTATTTATTTTTAACCAAAACTTTATACAGTTCTATTTCAGAGCAGGAACAAAAATTTGAATAAATTCTGCTTGGAATGTATTTACAGACCAGAAAGACCATATTTAGTTTGTATGGAAGGAATTAAAAGTTGAATAAAAAATGGATAGGGCAGCAAATGATGTTAAAACTAAGTGTCATTGTTTAATTCAATGTGATGAGCTTTGTGTCTTGGTGCAGACCTGTTGTAATGGTTATTATGGTTGATACATGCTCCTAAATGACCTAATATTTAAAATAATAAGTAAAACCGTTCTCTCTCTCTCTTGTCTTGTCGCTGTATCCCAGATAATGGTTCTAAATCGCCAGCACAGGATGAAAACTTTCCTCATCCTTCTTTCCATGGATCTCCAAAATCTGGGAGGTCTCCTCCCAACTGGGATGGTGCAAAAGCATTGCACAGTGACTATTCAGGTGTTTTTATAAGCGGTAATCGGTGTCCTTGGCTGGGGGTTGGTTTATAACTAAGGGAGCTACAGTTGAATGTGTGCATATTTCATCACTGCTAAAATGTTTTTAAACTAAATCGAGAGCCATCAGTTATTAAAGTAAATTACTTTGCATCGTACATTTTATCTACAAAACTTCTCAATGTTGGTTTACTTTCCTTTAAGTAAAATGACTAGGTTTTAATTCAAAGTAAGTAAATATCTAACATTGCATGTTATAGTCTATTACATAGTAGTCATAACAGAATTGAAATGTTGCTGTTACAAATTGTGTGAAATAGTGGGGGCTTATTTTACTACAAGAGATTTTGTTTTTGTAATATATGGTACTAAATTATACAGATATTTGAAAATAAAAGAATATTCAAACTATGTTGGTCCCAGCACTACAGTCTAATAATATTGATTTTTCCAGAAATGAAACCCCATCCAAAGGATGAGCTGGACTCTGCGTCACAGTGCAGTGGCAGCTCTGCTGACAGCACCACACATACTCCCTCTCGTCTCGTCCCAGGACATCGCTTATGGGCGAGCAGAAGCGGCCGGCATATACTCGGCTTGATCGAGGATTACAATGCTCTCCACAAGCAGATTTCAGAGGGGAAAATGTTAACCTGTGGAATGGAAAGTAACCTCCAGGAGTGCTTCCATACCATTTCACAGCAAGGGACAGAATCGATGGTATAGTAAATGCATTTTGGTAGACCAGAGTAGAAGATGAGTTCATGGTAAACTACTGGATTCCACTCCAGTGCTCAAATCTAATGTGTCATTTCAGGTACTTGATCGACGGTTCTTAAAAGGCTTCTCCTCAGATGTTAATAAAATGCAGCAGATTCTGGAGGAAGCCAGTCGTTTGCTGAAGCTGCTGTGGAAGGTTTCACTGCCAGCTAACACATCCAACAGCAGCAGCCAGAACTACCAGGTATACACACTTAGGGAAGCCTGTTACAATAAAAGTGCCCTTTTGAAAGGAAAAGTGAAGCATGAAATATTAAAACAGAATAACAAAATGTAGGTTACTCAATTCCAGGAAAACCCCCCTCCCTGCAATTGCAACATTCAGATGGTAAATTAGACTCAAGAAACTGCTATTACAACATTTTACCACCAGGCACAAATATGTGTCATGGAAAACAAGTGACGATTTGATTTGTTTGTTTTAAAATCATAAAAAAATATTCTTAGTTCAGTTCTGTTTGTGTTGTGTTGTTGGAAGTAGTTTGTAACAGGACAGCTAATGTTAGGTTGGAATAAATGTTCAATAAAACTGATAATAATGTTCCTTAAGTTTTGGATATTAAAGCTATTAAAAGAAATGTTGGTGCCACATTATACAAGTTTCAGTCATGACAGGAAATACTTTTTAAATATAGATGTGTGCTTCTCAGTACCACTGCAAAACTGTGTTACCTATTATAGTCTTCCTTAGTTTACCAATAATCTCAAACATTTTCATACCACAACATTGTTGCATGACCACAAAACTACTTCCGTCAGACAATTTCTTATTTGACATGAAATATGTAACTAGTTTGATTCGGTATTCATTCCTAAAGTCACAGCCATCCTTTTTAAATGTTTTATTTTATTAATTAGGATGAAATGATGAGGACTGAAATTGCTAGACTGCGCAGCAAACTGTCCCAGCAGGAGAGGATGCTGAACGGAACAGTCAGGCGCCTCCGATCCACCAATCGACTCAAAGAGGGAATGGAGAAAGTGATCATTGATCAATGTGAGCAACTAAAAGTTGTGTTAAGATGCTTTTCAATCTGACTTTTTGAATATTGTACCCACTATAATATTGATTACATTTCGGCCTGTACCTTCACCAGTGCACTCAATAATAAATAAAACAGCATTTTCCTGAACCAACTCAATTACCCTCTGTCTGATTAGGGTCATCAATAAATGTCATTCTCAAAAAAGTTATATCAACTGAGGTAGGTTGAGACCACCAAACTTTCCGTTTTGAGACAGGTTTGAGCACAGACCTACAGAAGTAAAGACCAGGAAAAGGTAATCATATTTCATAGACCCTGATTACCAAAGGTAACATTGGGTCATCACATAGTGCTAATCATGGTCTGTGAAACCAGCCACTGATGTACCAATGCCCTGATTTACAAACTAGACAATTGATCTGGAATGTATTTAATTGAGTAAAGAGTCACTCCTTTATATTCATTTTCTTTATTTCTCATTTGAACAGTGGCGGTGACCCACAATGTGTTGAAGAAAGCTAGAGGTAATTTAGAGGTGAGTTAAAAGTGTATATTTGTCGATAGATCTTAACAATAATCAAATTTATTAACATTCACAATGTTTGGGCACTTACAATTTAGAATATTTTTTGAGACCAACTGGCACAAATAATTGTCGATATTAATACATCCCAAAAACTTGATTTCTAACTAGCTAGATAGAATATTATTGACTGCAGGGGATGAGTGTGTAAATTTTTGGTTCATGGCCCAGACTATTCAGTTCTGAGGGCACTACTGTATATGGCAAGCTTAGAGACCCTTCTTCCGAATGTGATTAAACTTGGTTGGTGCGTTCCTTAGCACAAGTTCATGGGTAGAAGAATCTAGCTCATAGTTATGTATTGACTGATTGGGCTAATGAAGTCAAAATTGTTGACTTTTGTTAGAAGCATTAGTTGCTTTTATATTGTCCAAAACAATCCTATCCTGGAGACTTAATGCTGAATAAATATTTTAGTATACCAGAATAGATATGTGTGTGTTATTTTATGTATTTGCATATATATATATATATATATATATATATATATATATGCAAGCCATCTCACAAGTGTAATGGTACCCCAGTGTATCAATTTAATAGGAATAACAACCACCTGTTAAATACCATTTAACCCCGTGTTCACAAAATAGTGGTTTTCCTGAACAAAAATCATTCCAGCTTTAAATAAACTTTTTTAATAATCAGGATGTGCAGCTGTACCCTAAATGTCATCCAGTTTCAACCAATGCAGAAAGTCAATGTCCCTTCTTGCTTGTTAAGTGTTTATCTTCCTAACTTCACACTATAAACACTTCACTGCTTTGGTTCTGTGGCTCAAACCTCTTCTCTGTAATGATTTCCTTTTTTGTTTTTTCACACAACCTTTTCTTCTGTTATCCGAGCCATTGCAGACTAATTATTTCACAATTTTTGGCCTTAAAGGCTTTCCAACGCCCACTGAAGGTTAGTTTTTTGGTTTAATTAGGTTTTTGCTTTTTTTTTTTTTTGTTTGTTTTTGTTTTTCGTGCATGTTGACGTGACCTTTTTGTGGTAAAAAAAAAAAGTAATTTGAAAGATCTGAAACAGCTCTATTGTATGGTTTGCTTTTGAAGTGGAACCACGTGCTAACATTCAGTTATTTAAAACCACAACCATACATCTTTGAGTTGTGTGGCAATGTGTGTTTCATTCCTTTAACACAGTATATTGCTTTAATCTACCTGTACAGTTTGATTGTGTGTTACCTATTCTAAAGCAATATATGTTTTGATTTGGTTAGAATTACCAAGAGAACAGATAAATTTTTCTCATACATGCATATACATACACTGTCATGAGCAGGTATACACATATCCCTTACTGCCTCCAGGGGTTTGTTATGTATCTGCTGTTGATTAACAAGATGCACATTTTATTGGTTATCAAGGATAGGGGTGCAAAACGTCAGTCCTCAGATTCCATTGATTATTATTAAACATTAAACTGTTTCGGATAAAGATAGAAGTTGAATGGGTTCAAGTAATCCAGTTTATAGCTGGAAAGAATACCTAAACTTAATGGTAAAATTGGCAACAAACATAAATCTGAAAGAAACTATTTGATTCAACAAGTCTCATGTTACAATGGTTTCACCAATACGGCAAAAAAGATCTCCCATTTCACCTACGGATTTGTGGTGTATTTCACAAAGAATGTATGGTTCAGATTGTGTATTTTGTGTACAGGCTATTGCAGATTCAGGTAGTTTTACTATAAAACAAGCATTAACTTAGTTTGATGGAACTTTTCTTTACAGATTCAGCCCCTACAGGAAGCCTCAGTAAATGCAAATTAATCTGTGGGATCGACAAAGCTGCCTTCAAATGTTTTTACAGCAGACAGACCTGTTCATCTGTGGATCAAAAAATTGACATTTTAGAATCTTCCCAATGGAGCTATTAAGACTTTGTAAGATGTCACCAAGATGGGATATATATATATATATGTGTGTATATATATATAATGCTTTTAATATTTTAACAATGCTTAAGAAAAGAGAAAAAATTGTTAAGTTCAAGTTACATTGTTGAAATACTTTTGATATTGTAAAGTGTGCTTTTATTAACGTACTGTAAAAAAAAAATTATGTACATTTTGCAAAAATGTTTAGTTTGAATGGTTTAGAGTACATTTTTACTTCTTTAACATACCTACTGCCTTGCTTTCAGTTCAAAGCATTGTTTGTATCATGAAGCTGTTGTGTTTCAGGATTTTACGATTTTATTTTTTCTTCAAACATTTTTACATAGAAAACATACCTACTTAATTTTAAATGAGTTTCTAATTTGTACCCCTGGAACTGTCTGCTTTTTTTAAAGAGACAGTTCATGTGTCAAAGGTACGACTATGTCAATGTGTATGAACAACTTCACATTAAAATCAAAATTAAGTTTGAAACCAACTTTCTCTGTGTCTTAAGTGATAGTGAAAAAGCTGTGTATGAAACACTATGGCACTTAAGAATGTTGCCTGTGAATCTGATGATACTATACACCAATTACATTATACATTTCACCAATGGGGGTCGTGCACATTAATAGGGTTACATTGTTTCCTCATTTTATTAACCTTACAACAGTATACCGTAACACTGGGTCAATTCAATTAAAGTTCTGTGTTGTCGTAAATATACATAAAATACTAATATGACTAACAAAAGTTTATAATAAGTCCCATAACCACCATATTACAATAATCTGATAAAGTATTCTATATATTTACAATAAAGCATTCATAAACCTGCCACTTCTGCAGATGAGGCAATCAAATATGTATGTTATTTCTATACACAGAATGCAAAACTTCCTATAATAAAATTACGTTTTTCTACAGAACATAACCAACCACTTTCTAATTGTAATGTAGTCTGGTGTAATTAGAGCAATCATGGTTCAGTAACTACAGCCTCAGAGGCTGTTCTCTGTGCGTGCTGTCTTTCTGCGCTGACAGAGAATTAGGGCATTTGTCTATCACGAACACTAAAACGACTCCCCCCAATACTGACCAACTGTTTTAGATTGGATTTGCACCAATTTAGGGTGCACATAGGGATTAGAGGTATGTACTGTACTACAGCAGTTCTGACAGACTGATACAGGGATGATAGCAGGTGCTCGGCTGCCATGTGCTTCTGTGCCTTAAGTCCGCCCAGATGTACAGTAATGATTGTGCGAGTCATTTTGTAGGTGTCGAGCATCCCTTCCAAACAGTTTGTCATATGGTGTGTTTGTTAATTGCCCTGTAAATGTACACGTTTGAATATCGTTATTGCATTGGGAAACGTGCTTGAGATGATGGACATATTATCTCAAGCACATTTACAACGCAAAAAATATTTGAAACAAAATTGCAGCAGTCCTTTTTGCACACTTGTTCAAGTAAAGATGACCTCTTTTCCTCTTGCCAGTGGAAAGAGTAAGGGAATTAGTTTAATTCAGATTTTTTTTTTTTTAATACTTTAAATGATCACCATGAAAATAACTTTTAAAGTGCAGTGCTATCTAAGACTGAACCAAAACTAATTCTAATCTCAGTGAGCATATTTAGTATTTACATTTTAGTTTTCCACAGAAAAAAACACATTACTATTGTGCAATTACTTTGTTGTCTGATTTCAATTACAGAAATTAAATCTCTATAAGAACTGAAGCAGCCTCCTCCAGTTTCATGTTTAGTCTATCCGGTGAGTTTAAAAGGTCAACTCCAAGTTTTTTGGGCAATTCCAGCAACATCCCTGAAAGACAATGCATGCAGAAAATTGTTACATGGTAGTAAGCAACTCAACTGAAACTGATGTCTGAAATCAATACAGCGAACTAAAAGCAACCACAATGCAAGCGTGCATTATACATCGATCGCTCATAACGTCACACAATATACAGTAATCCCTCGGTAGAGTGTTATAGAATTAACCGTGCCCTCGGGTGTAGCGCACAGAATTCATGTCTCCAATTTTTTTTTATTTATTTATTTTTATTTATTTATTTTTTTTTACAGTTTTACAATGTTACAGTTTCTGTGTATTGCATTCTACTGTAATTACCTTACTAGTCACCACTGCCACTTCTCTTAAGTATAAGGCAGGTGTATTGATTTGCTACACCATGCTCCATTTATATAAATATATATTACTATACAGACTTTGCATTTAATATTTAAGTTATTGAGTACAGTACTTTTTATTTGTTTTATTTCATATGCAGGCTATGTGTTAAATAAATCTAATCAGGAAGCATGTTGCAATTATCATAATGTGCACTGTGTTTGACTTATAATGCTTATTTTCCCTGTTCCCCTTTAGGGATTACTATATATTTTCATTGTTCTTGCATAACAGACTTGTAGTGTGCTTAAGTACAACCAATTAATCCACAGTTAGCCTATACCACTGTCTTTTTTTTAAATCATTAAAATAGGAAGTATTACTTGTTGATGTTTGATTTTCATAACAGTACATAATTTTAATTATTTAGCGGTATTTAAATCAACTAAATGTTTCATGCAGGGATTTGGATTTCCTTATGTAGGCAATTATTCATTTGAACAATATACCTGTAATCCTGTCTGCATACTTTCTAAAATCTGTAGAAATGATATAAGAGTATAGTTCTTCACCCAATGTCTATGTCTCACTGTCCAAGTCACTCTCCACAGCGGTGTCCAGCGCTGGAGAAGGAAGCAGGGCTGCCTGAGCTCTGTGTACTGCAGTCTCAAGAGCCACCCTGTCACACTGCAGCTTCTGCAGGGTACACATGTCCATTTCTAACAGCATACCTGAGGACCAAAGAAAGGGTTAAGGGTTTGCGCTTCCTGGTTTTAACCCGGGATAAGTCACAGCTTTATGTTTTAGAGAATTTTACAGTTCACCTCGATTGCCTCAACCACTTGGTGGTAATCAAAGGATAAGTAAGGGCATGGGGTTTGGTGCAATCCAGGGTGACTCCCCACTGCTGTAAAATGCTCAAAGTCCAGCTGTAACTTATTCCAGTAGGGTATATGTTAAATAAATCAACCTGTTTACTGGAGGGTATGTCGCTGTGCTTCCACTGTCTTTGGGTACGGTAGTACAAGAGGATAAACACTGACTGTAGTGTTATTATGATTCTCAGGATTCCACGTTCACCATAACGGTACTTTTGGGAAACAAACAAAATCCTACAAAATCTAAATTGATCAAAAATAAACATTCAAAATCAGGATCTATGGTGATATGAGAAGAAAAAACCTAGTGCATTAAATCATTGGGGCTCTGGAAAAGATTAGCTGTGATATGTAAAGCGTTTTATGTAATACAGGGCAATATTGCTCTCACCCGTAATGTCTGCACAGTTCTCTGCATCAATTTCCTCTATCATTGCAAACAGACTCTCTCCCAGCTTTTCCTTCTCATCAAACTCTGATGAAATGGGGGTTTCCAACTCAATCCGGTTTTGTCTAATCATAAAAAATAAGCACAATATGAACAATGATTCCATTGCAGGTTTCTATGGCTCAAGCTTTTCTCTTGTGATTTATGACATTGCAGAACCCCTCGATGGGAATATGTTCTTATTATTTGCTGCCCCTCATTCTATTTACAGGATGATTCATAAAAATGCACCACATGAAAACAACAACACTGAGCCTGTTTCCTTTTGAAATGCGGACAGAAAAACATATATTGTTAAGTTCTGATGGCTTTGGCATGTCTAGAAACTTAAAATGGAAGGTACATGTCCACCAATACTGTATGTATGTATCTCTGCCATGACTGTCTATTTGTAAACCTGAAACGAAATAGACAATTATCAATGCTAAAGAAAGGTATTAAGTAATAGCAAAGTGATATAGAAACATTTAGCTTTGTAGGCATGATGATTTTAGGAAATTAACAGATCACAGCTTACTGTTCAAGTGTTTTTAATGCAACATTAATATTTTCTTCCAACAGTTTTGAATCCACAAATAACTTCTTCATGTCTTCCTTTTTCTGCTCCAACAGCATTCCTAAAGCAGGGTAAATTCAATCAGCTGACTTCTTCCAATACAACTGGGGAACAGCACTAAAACAGACAGAAATTCTCAAACATATACAATATGTAGCAAACACATGCGGAAATAGACTGTCCCTCGCTTATTACTGTACTGTGTTATACATACAGCTGCATATCCCTGTTGCAAATCAGTTTCAGTCAAGACGGGCAAGACTGCAGATCTGACAGACTCAAATTTCTGGGTGTAAAACTTTAAGAACTAACCTGTTATCTTCTCACTGTGACCAGTGTTGTAGAGATCAATAAGATTGTAGAGACGTTCCCCTAGTGAGTCTGTGGACTCAGAATTACTATTACTGCAGAGAAACAGACAACCAATCACTGTTATATGACTATACAACAGTATACTTTGTTTCTCGTTAGATTGCATCTCCAACACAGGACCAATGTGGCTTGCATGCATGATGCAGTGTGTTGTGATATTTGTAAGTGTATGTATCATTTATTATCGCAGTGACACCGGTCAATACAATTCTAATACTTTCCTTCATTTCTGAACTGTAGAGGAGTGATCACATTGCTCAAAAAATGTTTCCTGAAAAACACTGACAAAACATGTGTTTGCTGGGTTTTACATTCATGTGCTGTACACCAAAACTACATGCAACAATATCTGTAACACTGGGAGTGAATGGGGAAGTGTGCTTTCACAAAAACAGTAGTGGTGCTAATGAGAAGTAAAATTTTAAAGCCTTGGCTATAACACTGTGTCTGAAGTTGCAGACTCTTTAGCTCAATACTTTCAGTTTGATGTGGGAGGGTTGTTCTTCTCCTTATACACTTCAGACCAAAACTCACTGGAACTTACCTGCTTGATAACTGAAGAGCACAAAGTGCTTTCTCAATACCATCACTCAGCATTCTTTTATCCTTTAACATCTCTTCTATTACTGACGCTGGGAGTTCCAACAGCATTCCTAGGAAACAGTTTAGAATATTCAGTTCATTCTATATCTTGAGCCACTGGTGTCAGATTATTTGCAAGCCCAATATTGTGCCAGTAGTATTATATTGATGACGTAAATACATTTTCATGAAATGGCTATATTGTAAAATAGGTTAAGATAATCTCACAGTGAATGCTCAACACAGATCTATTTTCACTGCATTGAATTGTGTCAAGTGATGTTGAGCTGGCCTATTTATCCCTGCTGTTTGGATTATTGTAAACCCAGTAGTTTTATAGTCCAGTTACCTGTCAGTTTTCCAGCAATGTCTGAGTACTTGGGATAAATGATGCTGTAAAGCTGTTCCCCGAGCACATCCAACTGCTCTCCTTCCTCCATCTCTATTCTTAGGAACAGTGGTTCTTATGAATTCTGTGATGTCCTCCTTCTTCGGATCTTACCAAATTATAAATCTGTCATCTCTTCATCAGCTTTTGCCCTAAAAAAATTTAACTGCTGGTAATATACAGTAATTTAAACACTTTGTTCACGAAATTCTAAAAAGAGACTAAAATCAACTCTGCACTGGTGTGGTCGAAAACCATTCACTGCATAGCAGTATACCTGGCAGTGGGCAAACCCAAACGATGGCTCAACAGAGTTTACACATTAACTGTTTCAACACTGCAGTCTAGGAAAGATGACTGCTGAAAACTGCAGACTGCTCTATATTTACAGGAAAGATAACTCTACTCACCAGTAAACTAATTTATAACATTGAAACTATTACATTAGTAATCCAAGGGCAGGGTTTCTATTAAATTTATCATATCTCACAACACTACTTTATCATATCTCACTCACTGGGTCTTGGGTTTTTAGCATCAGCGCAGACAGTGGCAGTTATTTGGACAAACCTGGCAGTGCAGTGCAGTGTGCTCATGAACCACTTTCATGTCACTGCGTGCGGTTTTGACAACAAGCATTCTTATATATATTATATATATATATATATATATATATAATATATATATATATATATATATATATATATATATATAAATATATATATATAATATATATATATATATATACATATATATATATAGAGATATATATATATATATATATATATATATATATATATATATATATATATATATATATATATATAGAGAGAGAGAGAGAGAGAGAGAGAGAGAGAGAGAGAGAGAGAGAGATCTCAATTGACGATTTCCAGTAAATACCCACTAGCAGTAAAGTTTAGCCTCGCACTCACACAAGTGAGCAGTCAATCCCATGGCATGCACAGCTGACATTGACATCTTTGCAACATGACGTGAATTCATCAAATCAGTAAAACAAAACGCACACTTTTTTAGACACGTTCACTTCAATTCAAGCCGGTCGGTAAAGTCTATCACAAATATTCAGAAACCCAGTGTTACTAACAGGCATGGTGTACTGCAACATTGTCTTGCTGTGTCGTGTTCCAAAATTCACGTTTCTGTTTTTTATTATTGTCCCAAACAACCAAACAATACAGTAAAATAATCTAAATTTCACATAAACAGCGCAGCTTAATGGTGTAATTAACCCGCGCGTGGAGGTGACGTCGTTATTGCCGCACGCCTTATGTTCAACAAAATCTTTCCGAGATAAAATAGTACGAACGTTTCAATTCTGGATATATATATATATATATATATATATATATATATATATATATATATATATATATGACACTTAACTTTACAGAATACCCCTATATTTTAATTAATATTAGTCCTAGTGGTATATGAAAAACCAGGCAGCCACAAGCTGTTTTGTTGTCTGAAAACTCCCCCCGCCCCCTGGCCCTGCGGAGTGATGTGTGAAAAGGCTGCTCTGGACCCGCTTCCTTCCTTTCCTTCTCTTCGGCCGCTGGAAGGTAACGTGCTCGCATTCCTGCTGCCTTTTATACAGCTATTCTCGTGTCCTGCTTCAGTTGTGGATCACATTTTAAAACAGTTAAGTGATGCAGTTGAAAAAGTATTTAACTCAAGTAACGTACTTCTGAGTTCAACAGACGCTTCTTTACACGAAATATTTAAGCCCCATCTCGGTGTGTTGAGGCCTACCTTTGGCAGGCCCGGTTGAATTAGTTTTACGACAACGCAGCTGTGACTGGTAGGCATGCTTTCAAATAAATAACACATAGCAAACTGTATTGTTTTCCCAAACCCGTAGAATACAGCCACAACGTTACCCTAAAAATGACGTTGCCAGTGTTTACTATAAAAAGCAAAAAATAAAATAAACGCTGCACGAGTGGATGTGTTATGCGTGCTTTCTTTGGTTCAGTTATGCTGTGCAATCCACTCTGTTTCTGGGAGGTCTTACATCAAGAGCTGTTACTCTGCCTGTTATTAAAACGCGTCTTGCACATATTGTTAGCCCAGTCTTGTGCTCCGTCGCAAATAAAAGGTGCTTTTTGGATGAAGACCAGAGTACATTGCTGGAATTTGTCAGGGTTATTGCATTAATTACTGCGCTGCTCTAGTATTTCTGATTCAAAGCCTGCAGTAAATGGTCGTTTTATTTGAACTCGAAGGGAGCATGTTAAATTAGTAACATATTTGTTGCTTTACTTAATTTAGAAGCTGCCCATAAGCTTACCAGTATCATGCAACGATGTTAATAATAGTACACTACCTGAGATGATGAACAGTTGCCGTTTGGACCCAATATAGTCGTGTAAAGTACTTGTTTATCAGACTGAAGTAAAATACATTGATGTGTTTGCCCTGGCTTTAAAGAATGGCTTCAGTTTACAAGAGCAATGTAGCTGTACGTGTCACGTTTTTCCTTACAGTCTATTTTATCTTTATTTTAGGTGTTTGAAAATGTCTGCTCATCTGCAGTGGATGGTTATCCGTAACTGCTCCAGCTTCCTCATCAAGAGGAATGGGCAGACCTACAGCACTGTAAGCATCATAAATCTACACAATCCCACACCGTGTTTATCTTAAATTGCTGCCTGTCCATTTTGTGGACCGCTGGTAGTGTTTTACATTCAGATTTGATAGTCAGACTGAGATATATTGATTGCAAACTGCTGTGTAAACTAGTTATAATGCCCCTTTTCCTTTAATCCTCAATGTTTTTTTTAGGAACCCAATAACCTGAAGTCCAAGAACTCCTTCCGTTTCAATGGGCTTGTCCACAGAAAAACTGTTGGTGTGGAGCCTGCAGCTGATGGAAAGGGAGTAGTGGTAGTCCTCAAGAAGCGTGCAGGTAAATATTTATTGCATGTGTGTAAGATTTTCAAATGATCACTTCCAGAAATGTAGTGTAAAATTACAAGCATTAGTAGAAAAGGTAATTGGAGAAAAAAGGGCAGGTAGACTGTGAAAATTGGTAAAATGACTGGATCATTGTTTGCAGCTGTACAGTAAATGAGAAATCCATTCCCAAGTGTTTCTGCAAACACATGTTTTAATATTAATAAGCAATGTTATAGATGGGATTTCCAGTGGTCTCCTGAAGTGTGGTATTGTTTTTTCATCTGCTACATAATGGTTCAGACTTTCTGGTTTTATTTATATCTAGAGAACTGCATATCCAGTCGTGATGAAACTTGGTTATGCCATTCCCTAGCACAAAGTGTCATGCTTGCGTAAAGTATACCACACTTCAGAAAAGTTCTGAGTTTTACATAGAACTGCTTATCCCATTGTGATAAAAACTTGGTTTGAGAATTGGTGCCTGTCTACCTATGTCATGGGGATTTCATTCATAATACTAATGTCTAAGTTGGTACTCGATGCCATGATGGGGGATCACTTTAAATAAAATTATTGTTGCGGCATGTGTAAACAATTTTTCTTTGCATAGTTATCCTTTTTGTTTGTCTATGTTGAGGTGATTTTAGATTTATTAAATGTACATGTTTTTTTTACAATAAGTCATAGATAAGGTGGGAGAGGAGTGGAAAAGCTCAATGTTGTAAAATTGGAAATGTCCTGTTTTAGGTCAGCGTAAACCAGCCACATCTTATGAGAAGATCACCATCAACAAGAACTCCCGTGCTACCCTGAACAGCCTGCGCCACATCATCCGCAAGAATAGCTACAGGAAGGATCTTCGTATGGTAAGTGATGCTGGTCTCTGTTAGACATTCAGTTACATTAAAACGATCAGATTCTGCATTTCTTGGTGAGTTTATCACGTGACAATGGCATTTCCTAGAAGTCTGCGTCATGTATTTAGTGTACTAACATCAGGAATTCCCTCTTGCAGGCTGCTCTGCGTCGTGCTAGCGCCATTCTAAGGAGCCAGAAGCCAGTGGTTGTAAGGAAGAAGCGCACCAGGGCTGCCAAGACAGCATAAACCGACTAAATATTGTCAATAAAGATTTGTTAACACATTTGAGCTGTGGAGAATTTTGTGAAAGACAGAGACCTATTTTTTTTCTATCTAGGTGGAACACAAAATCAATATGTTCAGTTTGTGTTTTGCTGAAAATTGCTGCTTTTTTATTATATAGGATAAGGTACCAGGGTACCTCTGAACTAGCAGTCACATTTGTATATTGTTTTTATTATTTTATTGTAAAATATTTACATGTGCAAGGTGCTGTGCAAAACTGGTATCTGCAGTTCACAATATCATGCACAAGTATTTCCTCATGTGTTGGTGAGCAGATGGGATGGGGGTAAGATTGAAATCTGTGAGTGCAGGTACAATAATACAAACAAGCAACATAACCCAAGTCCAATGTTTCTGAAAACAAGGTTAATCCTATGTGGTATACGTTGAAAAGTACAAGAATTACTCCTGCTATTGAGCTCTCTGTTTTCTGTCAGCTGCAGAAGAATATCCCCTCTAATACTAAAACCCCTTTCACACTGGCACTCCTACCCAGATCACAATGCAGCGTAGAGTGAAACCATGTACCTAGGTTAACCCGGGTCCCAGCGACCCACCTCATGATATGCTTTCACCGAGGCTGAGCGAGACAAAATAACCAACAGCCATGGCTGCGTGAAGGTTTCACTTCCGCAAGAAACGTTTCTGTTTAGCCATATTTTAGTTTCCTGAGACACACCATGTGCCAGATTGCAGCAGGGATGAAGAAACATTTGCTCTAACATTTGGGCTAATGGTTCAATCCAGAGAAGCTTGGATGGAAATGTCAGTAACAAGCTGCTTCCGGGGTAATGATAACGCAGATTGTGCACATGCGTCTGTCCCCAGGTCAACCCTGCTTTATCAAAAGCAGTGTAAAATCACGTAGCCAATCCACATGACACTGGGTTCTGACCTGGGTTGAGAATGCCAGTGTGTAAGGGGCTTAAGAAGGACATCAGTTGTTAATGTTGATTGATGAAGACCTTTCCTATGTATGGAGTTACCTTTTTCAAAATTTGGGTCTAAAACGAAAAATAACTGCCCTTGAAAGAGTGGGTAACTTAATTGTTATTCCCTTAACTAAAAATCATTGCAATAATTTACAGTATTAAGTGTTTACCTTCAGACTGCTTACCCTCACCTTAATATATATATATATATATATATATATATATATATATATATATAGATAGATAGATAGATAGATAGATAGATAGATATGGATAGATATATGCAGTATCTTCATTTTAGCCTACTTGACTACTCCCTGAATTAAATACTATTCTAGATATAGCACTGTTGGATGCACAGGACTGTTGTAGTTTGAAATATCTCGATCACCACGTTAGGGGCTAAAACACAAGTAGATCGAAATTGCACTCGCCTGGCCCTTCAGGATTTGATAGAAGCGATAAACACTGGATTTTCCAGGTGTCTACACGTTCATTCACCTATCCTATAGACTTGTGCTGTAAGGGATCAAAGAATATCTGATTAGCCATGCTTTGCGAGCCATTTACTGTATCCAAACAACATTGGCATGACATGGTATGTAAACAGAGCTACAATATTGTCTTATTTTAAAAATGCGGAAACGTGCTCTGATTGAATATGCACCACGAGTACCACAAAGGGACATCACGTCAACACCATTTGATAGTATTAACATTTTGAGCAATTTAACATCACTTGCAATATGATTTCATCTAGCAGTTATTCTCAACCTTTTGTTGTTGTTGTTGTTGTTGTCCTTAACCCAAAAAGCTAACCTTTATACAGGACGCAAGCCATCTGTGGTGCCATTGCTCTCCTTAATTGCACACATCGTTTCCTTGCCTCAGGAAACAATTAACGACAGCTTCATTCAAACTAAGCCCCGGTTTATTGATTGATTAATTAAAATCAACTGAGCGAAATAATAGTTTGGATTCTGACGATTAAAATCTAGGGTTTAATAGTGTTCTATAATCTTGTATTATTTATTTTTGTCCACAGTGTATATGCACTTCAATAATTAATTGATCAGTTGATATGAACATCAATAGCATATTAAGTTGACAACTGTAGTGAACATGACCACAGACTCATAATGAATTTCAGTAAAATGTAAATGAATATGGCAAAATAATACAATACAAATGTACATTTAGACTTCCTTTTATAATAAATTGAGGAGGGCAGTTCTGAAAATGTGTTCAAGTGATATAAATGTGATTTAGGTGGTGTTTTTTTTTTTTTTTTTTTTTTTTTTTGGATCGCATGAGTATATGCCCAGATAATATTTGATCCAAACTTTAGAGGTGTGAAATAAAATATATTGTATCACTTATTAATGTGCACTGCAAAGCGAGGTCGCTTTTGCGCTACATCCAGCAATGTCTCACAGCTGGGTGCTGTTCGTCACTGAAGCAGACGTAATTAATTGATCTGTAAAAATAGTTCAATGACATTCCAACACCCCTGACATAAAAAAAAAACATCAGCGAAAGCAGTACGTTGTCACATCTTCGTGTTTTAAAACAGATTTAAATCCATAAACAGATGCTCACGTTGAATGAAAGCAGTTCAGTTGTCCCTGAGTGGAAAGAGTAGTGAGAAATGTCAAGAAGATCTTTTCATCTAAATTATGATACGAGTGCATAACGCTCATTGAGAAACTGCAGACTCACAGGTGAGACACCAGGAGCACGATGTGCATTATAACGGCCGCGTTTCTTTTCTGTGCCATTGCTACTTTTCCTAAATTCAGCACAGAATTTGAACTGCAGGACACCATCAATATTTTGCGAGAGGAAAACGTTTATCTGCACGAAAAAGTAGAGAATCTGACGGAGGCCCTTCGAGAACTCAAACATCTAATCTGGAACCACTCAAGAGGTTAGTATGAGTTCCTATGGCAACACTTGCACATTAGAAATATACTTTTGAAATGCTGTATCGTGTAGTTTCAAACGTGGTCTGTAATCGCTGTATTTTCAAAGCTGAACATAGTGAACATAGAATATGTTGCGGCTTCGGCATGAATTATTTATTCAACTGCAATACTTGCTCGCTATTCTTCATTAGGACATTCCAGAGACCCGTTCTTTCAAAATACGAAATATATTGCATTAATGTGATGAAAACCACACTGTACTTTAGTTAGCAAATATTGTAATTGATATGTTATTGATTAGCTTGTTAATCAGCGGCACCCTCATTAAAATTATATTCCAGACCAAGTTAAAACGCCCTGCGTAAAGGGACTGAATCGTGTGTTATAGTGTATATCTTTGATATTGTTTTTGTTATCATGACTCAAATAAGTGTGAAATATGTTATCAAGTGACAGCTGTCAGGTCTATGCTAAACCGCTGTTACCTAGATATAAGCAGTATAGACTATAACTCCTGTAATAACTGTACAGATCAGACTTAGCAAGAGTCTCAGTTTGCAGATTGCTACAGCAAAGTAGTATTAAGAGCTGGCTGCATGACAAGTATAGCATCCTTTCCATCAGCTGGGTTTTCCTAGAATAGGCCACATATTGGCATTTCATGCTGGCTGTAAAATCAGTTCTAATTTAGCACTATCTTACCTAGTTTACATTAACATTAAGTATCCCAAGGTTAGTGCTAATCAGGGTCTATAGTCCATAGCTCCTTGAAATGGTAACATGTCTCGTAAAACACAGCTTCCGTTGTACCCTAAACAGAGACTGATCGTTTAATGCGGTGAGTAATTGATTGTAGAGATCTGCCCGTGAGCACATGACGTACCTAATCAATACGTTCTTCTCTACCCCCCAGAGCCGTTTGAAACAGTAACACTGCCATCAGTTAACTTTCCTTCTTTCAAACAGACCCTGGGAGTGCTCCATCGAATACTGACCTTCAGCATATATGGGTCGAATGGACAGAAAATGGTAATTTCACACATTCCGTTAATAAGTGGACATTAGGAGGCAGAACTGAAAGTAGAAGCAGAAGTGACATCACTAGTATGCGAGTTTGCGGGGTCACCATAAAATAGAACGCATTTTTTTTTTTTTTAACAGCCCATATTAGTAAGTGTACTAATAAAACTATAAATACATTCAGCTAATTCATCAATAGCCCTTGAAGTATTGTGAAACAACCATGCTAATGAGTTTATATGGATGTAACATGAATCTGTAGATTCCAGATCGACTGTTCCATAAGGTATCCTAACAGTGCTTGGCGGCAAAGATGCAGTGTAAAAACACTTGTTAATGGACAGGAACGCAATGACCGGGAGTTAGCTCAGTTTTCACATTTCACTTTCTCCATTCATAGAAGCACCTGATACACAACTGATCTGAAAGAAAATTACGTTACGGATTCTGCCCCCTGGTGGTGAGAGATAAGAAGCACTATGAATGCAGACGTGCTTTTGCATAGTGGTTAAGACACTCTCTTGCGGTGTCCGGGCCGCCTGTTTGTCATCCTGCTCACAAACATTCTAGTTTGCATGAACAAGCCTTCTAAATGGCCTTCTAAGCCCGTATAACCCCTCCATTGCCTGTTGTCTGTGCAGGGCTGGGCTCCGACACGCACCACCTCTTGGAACGCACTCTATGTACTCATGACCCCCATAGAGGAGCTGCACACAGGAACTGGCCTCTTCAGCTGCTCATTATAAACTGCTTTATTTATTTGTGTTTGCTGTTATTGTGACCTATTTCTTTGTCTGTATACCAAATAATATACACGGTGGTACTTCATTGATCATCTGAGCGCCAATATGCATGCACGCAGTTTGAGTGTTACTGTTGGCCGATATGAATAGAGGATTTCAGCAATGTATTACATTTTTAGTTGTCCATTGGATAGTGTTGCTTTTATGTATTGTTTTCTATGATTCTGAAAAAGGCTTTCTGTAAACACTAATGTCTTAGTTTCTTGTTAAAACAATGGCACTTTTATGAAATGTAGTATTTGTTTATTACACCTAAATTAAATGTTCTTTAATTGTTACCATGTTTCATTTTTAGGTAGACTTCTCATTAATGGCAGGGCCCTGCAGAACATGACATGTAAATCTAATAAATGTATGTATTCAATGCTAGTACCCTTTTCATGCACTACTATGAGATGTTTTATTTTTAAAAACTGTTCACCATGTAAAACCACCTGCAACTCCAATACAGTATTATTCAATAAAATGATTTACACATGAAAATGCTTGTTACTTCTTTTTCAAACTACATTCTTTACAAATCTAGAATCTTTTTGTTTGACTTTACTGTAGCACCATTTTTCAAAAATGACAAAGTAAATATTTGCATTAATCAAATATTGATCCTATTTAAACAATTCATAAAGTACACATGGTGTATATTTCCTCTTCAGATCTGAACACTTGTGTAGCCTCTTTTAATAATGAAACATTATTTAAAGAAATCATCATAGAATGAATAGCTAATTGAAAGCAGAAATGTGATGTAATATTGAATACTGTAATATTCAATACCCGTAAAGAGAGACCCAGGTTACATACCAGGCAAGCAGCTAAGAAGGTAAATATTACAAATACAATGGTAGTATCCCTTTAGAGTGATGAATGCATGTCCAATGTGATAAATAAAGTACATTCAGACCATTTGACAGTACATAACAAAACGCTACATTAGAAACCCCAGCCACTTTCAGCACGCACATTACATAAATCAGACGATTCAGTTGTCAGGGATACTCAAACCCACTTTAGCATTCTAATCTAATTTGTCCTATAAAACTCAGAAATGTAATTTCAGAGTACATGTAGTTTAAAAACTGGTCAGCTGGGGGCGCTATATACTTATGATTTAGCTTGTATAAGTAATACAATTAGGATTTGAAATGTTTACATGAATTAAACAGATAAGGAAAAGCAACCTTACGGAAACACAATTTATAAACATAAGAGCATTACTTTAGCTGAGTAGTGTGTTAACCAACAGTCCTAAAAGCAGTGTTCTACCTCTAATTCTGAGAAATATGGCAACTTCTAAAAAAATACCTCAATACAAGGTTAAAATGACCTTCACTGTAAATCCCGGGCGCTATGTTCATAATGTTAAACTTTATTTTACATATTCTAGCTATTAATTATTTACAGAAAGGGTAACCTGTTTGAAACAAGGTTCTATGTTTTCATACACTTCTAAATAAAACATGAGTTTCACACACTCAAAACCCTTTCAATCATATTTACCTTCATTCTGACCACATAATAAGGCTGACTCAATAATATACTGGTTGAACAGAAAAGGGAATGGGATTACAATACATGGTTGATTCAATATAACCAGAGATTCTATTCTGCGTTTTTTGTTGGAACACATTTATTGATGAACAGCAGCCTGGACATTGGTTAAGCACAGGAAGTCCTTGATTTATAGTAGCTAAAGGAATCTTTCGGGTTAATAACTCAGTATTATCAGATTTGAAATCGTGATTAAACCTTCATTTAAAAAACTGCATTCAAGAAGAAGATGAATGTTTCACAGCCACATCTATATACCACACATGCTGCTTGTTTCTGAAGGTGGTAAAAATACCCTTTTGATGACTTTCTATGTTGTTTTGTCCCTGTGCGAGACGGTGCATTTCAGAAGTGAAATACATATAACAATAACATCTCAGATTTAAATGCATAACAAACAACAGAGGCTCTATTTGTGCTTTATTTCATTTTAGTTCTCACAATTTAGTAGGAACCATTAAAATGTACAAAAGGTATAAAACTAAGAACTGCTTGTCCCTTCATACAACATTGACTGGAGTACATAAATAAGCGAAATAACTAGTCATTACCATTTGTACTGTAACAAGCATTCACATAAAGGGGTTTAAAATGTTCGCAGATGTACAGTAAAGTACACAAGAGCTTCCACTTTACCACAAAGAAGAAAACTAATGCAATCACATGACATCAAGATGCATCTTGTAATAAATACATCATTCAAACTCAACATTGTACAGTATAGCTACAAAAAAGGACAAGGGTGTAATACTACATTACAAGAGAAATCAAATGACTTGCATATCCTTGCTTGGGGTTGTTCAATGCACAAGTTCTGCGTTGGTTAAAAAGACACTTACATACAAGAGTGATGCCATGCTTATACACTAGACTGGAGAGTCATAAACCTACAATACACCAGGGTGAAACAGGAGCTAGAATGCTACATTTATTTTACTTTATGCTAGTCAGGTACATCCTGTATTCTCTTAAATGTATCTCAGCAACATGCAAGGTTATAGTAAATCTCTCTACCGAGGTTGACAACCTATTTTCTGCAACAACTAGCAACCTTTTCTAAAACATGCATTCTTTCCTCAGTGTATCTACAGCACAATAGGCGTCTACTGTAAGAAAACAAAACAATTTGAAATCACCTTCTGCTTTGTGGTTTACGCTTTACCTTTTACCTTTATTTTATCAAAATCATAACAGGAATGCCTTTCTGCCTTGTGTAAAAGCTGAAAGAAAAACAAACAGGCATTTTAAAATCCCAGCATGGAATTCAAAATGACATTAGAAAGAAAGAATGGGTTCTGGTCATTGCCAATCGTTTGCTGAACCAGAAACAACTGGTTAGTTGAGGATTCCCAATTATCAGTTCAGCATGTGAAGTGTTGAGGTGCCAGGGGAGGGCAGCAATCAGTGTAGACAGCAGAACATTATAAATGTGGAACACAAAACCAAGGAGGAAGGCTGTTAACAATGGGACTACAATAGACAACTTTGTTTTTTCATTAGTTTTTTACGTTAATTCAGACGACACAAATACAAGGTACTGTACCTACGTGGGAGTTAGGCACCAGAAAGCCACTTCTCATTTGTAGAACGCAGCTTGAAAATAGCTGCATTACCCACAAGGAAAATGGATTTGAAAACCTCAACTAGCAGTCCTATAAGGAAATTGAATTGCAAGCACAGGAGCACACACAAGACCACACGGTTAATTCCATTCTGCACCCAATGCAGCTGTGGTTGAATGCATCGACTTGGGCTTTTAAAAACAGGCTCTTTTATTGATCTGATTGAAGCACATTGTGAAGAGGCTGGACCTGTCACTCTGGATGGTTTTTACATTTACTGTAGTTCCACTCAACATTGTTACAGCACTTTCAGCAAACACAATGCCATGCACAGCAACTGGCACTACAACAGCCTCCCAGTTCTAATTAGAAGTGAAGTGGCCTGCAAACAGGGCAGGCCCTTGTGATTTAGTCATTGCTGTACTGTTTCTAGACTGAAAGATTTCTTTAAAAAACAATTATCACCATTTTCAGGGGAACTCTCAACGAAGGACTATGATTGTACAGCCAGGAGGTTTGAACTGTGGCCCCACAGGCTTTCATTTGTAGCTTCGCTGTACAAAATTCATTGGGTTCATACCAAGATGTTATTACCTTTGAATTATTCTCATAATTACACAGTAAGGCTGAAAATGTACTTTCCAAAACCACATAAGTACTCAAAAGTTAGTTCCCTTGTCAATAAACATTTACATTAAAAATTCTAGGTATTTACTAACAGCAGAATATTGGTATTGCAATAGTTTAAGATTGGATTAGATTATTGCTTCATAAATAATCAGGTGTCAAGTCAACTGCATGCTCTAATGAGATGTTGCGACTGTTTTGGCACCTGAGCTGCCTTTCATAATCTACCTGTGCCTAGCAACACCTGTACGAATACACTGAATTAATAGTCTAGGTGACACACTGGGTGATTTAGAAGTTGCTAAACCAACCTTAAATAATTGATTCCCAATCAGTGATGTAACATTCATTAGATCAATAATCAGAAATACCTCCCCTCCACCACTGCCAGATTTCTGTTGACAACAAAAGACTCAACCTGCTTGTAAAACAATGCTAACCAAGCTTTCCAATTATGCAAAATACATACCCTACATTTGTGTAGCCCAAGGGAAGCAAACCATGTGTCGTCGTGGTGAGGGCTTGTCTTTTGTTTTTGAGAGGAAGGCTTAAATCTTGAACATATGTTATCTAAAACTGTGCTTTCACAGTCAATTAAATTGGAGCACATGTGGATCCAATTTATTTGATGAGCAATGCATTTGATATATTAAAATGGCGCTAACTATATCAACATCAAGCTGAATGTTTCAAAGAAAACACACCTTCAGCTCATGGGTCAAGATCACTAGGTCAATAAAGAGGGAATGACTTGCATACAGAAGAGAAATAGAAAAAACAAACAACCTTTTAAGAGATAAAAAATAAATAAACACATCATGATCAAGGTGTTAGTACATCATTATTACAGATTTTATGTTCCTGCAAACATGTTTAGGATCATAATCATATATTTGTTGCTTATATCACAGACTTGAATTTCCATTTTAAGCTAATCAATTTCCAGATCGCTGTCTTCATCGCTGTGTGTGTAACACATGGCAGAGGCATTTCGGATACAGGATGGGATCACTGCATGTTTATCTGGCAGAAGGCCGTACTCTTGCAATAGCGCCTCCAGATCTACTGCAAAGAAGTCTTCTCCAAGCTGATCTGTGAGTCGCACAAAATTGCCAATCAGATCTCCTTCCTTGTAGACCAGCAGAGCAGGCAAGGCATTCCCAGTGAATCTGGCACTGGCACCAATCACACAACTTTTGACCCGACAAAATTTAACAAGAGGGTACTCAGAGGCTAGACATATCATGCATCCCGCCATCGACTCACAGGCAGGGATATCGTCTTCATAGATATGAATCATCACAAGCGTGCCTTTTGCCTCTTTGTCTACTGTGTCCAAGAACTCTTCTGCGCTCTCCAGTTCAAATACCTGCTCGAATCTCTTCCCGCTGTACAACTGCCTTCTCATTTCGTCGATTCTCTGTTTTCTGTATTGCTGCAGAAAGTCCTCATTGTCGTTTTCTGCCTGAAGCTGGTTGTATTCTTGCAGGGTCACCTGAAATTCAAACACATAAAAACACTAAGGGTTGTATTCAATGACTTACTTCAGTTCAAAGGGTACAGTGTAAATGTAGGAGATTATAAATTAACTTCCCTATTTTATTTTATTATTTAGTTAAAAGCATTAAACTTAGCATTGGGGTAAAATGCTATGTGTACATGGTCTCAAGTTGATAAGCTTAGTTTATTACTGAGAATGGACAAATGTTTCTGAAAGTGTAATGAATACCCAGATAACTGGGAAAAAAAAAACATTAAGACCACATGTTAATTGCTCAATTATGTTTGGTGACATTGCTACATAACATGATCAGTTCTAATCAAAAAACAATGTAGATACAGATTACATTATCTAGTGAAGACACTAAAATCAGGTTTATTTTTGCAATTACAGTAATGCAGCATGCAATTTATTTTGAAGCCTTAGTATTCCCTCCTTTTAGTGGAGTCACCCCGAATCCTAAGTCCTGCCACCGTGATGAATAAATGTGTGTCCCGGCCGCTCACCTTCCCGTTGATTTTCTCTTGCAGCTCCTTCTCCTTGTCCTTCTCACGCTCGTCATCCAGGTGTGAGCGGCAGGTCAGGGACAGCTTCTTGATGAGCAGCTCCATCTCCGAGCGCTGCTCCTGCCGCTGCTCATTCTCCAGCTGTTTGTATTTACGCCAGTCATTGATGACACCTTTCGGTCCTGCAAAGCAAAACACCCGGACCCTTCATAACCGACACTGAGTCAGGACATTGCAATTTGAACAGTAAAGAGCATCAAAATCTGGGGATAAGTGGTGTAAGAGCATTTGAGATGCAGAACAAAAGAGGTTCATGCACTGGTCAATTACCCTGAATTGCATCAAGCACCTTTTTGTAGGTGTAGTCCTGGGATAACTATGGATAGGCGTTTGACCCAATCCAGGGTTACTCCCTAGGGTTGAAAAATATTCTAATAAAATCCAGCTGATCTTGTCTGGGTACAGATTAATCAAATTCACCATTCACCATCAGAAGTAGCTTCAGAAATCAGTTACACGGTCTACAATGTCTTGTTTTAGTACCAGTATTAATAGCGCTCCCATCCTGGCTGTAATCCATCTCAAGAACCTCAGGATTGTGGATGGTCTTCTTCCCTTCAGCCCCATCCTCCTCTCTGTCACTACCCTCATCCTCACTGCTGCTGTAGTAGTACTGGAGCTTCTCCCCCATCAGTTTGTCATCCAGGGTTGTCATCGTTACGGGGCTCTTAAATGAAACAGAGGAAAACGAAGCTCCCGAGGAGTGCTTTCTAATGTGTCCTTTGATGGCTGAAGACCCCAATAACCTCAACTCAGGTGATTTATTACAGTTCTTCATAAATGGACATATTTAATTGGGAATATACTCAATTTGTCTTAACAGAATTAAGCATTGCATGTGTTTAAGCTTGTAATAAATTATAAGATTATGAAAACCGACATCTACTGTAACTTTCCGCAGAGTGTTCTGGCATAAAGGTGTTCTATTTAAACCACTGAATCCGCTCCCAACAAAAAATTAAAAGCCCACCTTGACTTGCTTAAAGTGATTGTAGCTAACAAAATAATTTTAGCAAACATGTACTTTCATTTAAAAAAGGCTACCTGGTACAGCACTACATTAGATTAAAGGAATCTCAGTTTGCAAGCCTTGTTTTCAGATGTGCTCCACTTCTTCAGAGCCTCCTTTCCTGTCCTTAACCTTGTGCAGTACCAGATATCTTTTAAAAAGACGAAACATGTTTGATATAAAAATGTATATCTTTCAAATCTGCACACTTGAGATCCATATAGCAAATTTAATCTATTTAATTTTAGATTTATTACATTTTGTTAGCTACACTACAAGCACTTTAATTCATAAAGGAGTCCAGCTCTAAAACTCAAGACGTGTAGTACTACTTGCATTATAAATGTATTGAACAACTAACAATTGCCGCCATTTGCAACAAAAATGTGCCTATTACTCAAGAGCATAGCGAGGGTGGCACATTTTTAAAAAGAAACAAAAAAGGGGTCCCTTTGAAGGTACACTGGCATCTCCATTAACATTTGCCCATTCCCATTTTCTTGATAGTCTCATTATTAACCTAGTGAGCTACTTATCAGCAGTGTAGGTGTGCAGTACATTTATTAAAAGGTCAAGTCTCCTGTGAACTGGGATGCTACAGTACTGCTCAAAAGCACACTGCTGGCCCTTAGTAGATTAAATAACACTGATAAACCTTAATGAACTCCTTTCTATTGTGCTCAACCCCCATTCGTCCTCCCACAGACATGCATTAATTAATAGGAGATGAATCTCTAGATTTCAGGTCTGCCATAAAATGCAGTTTGTATAGTGATGGTTTGAGCACTGGTTAGTGATTTAGAATGAACAGTTCCCTTTTAACCCCCAATAAATATACCCAGCTAATAATAAGATAACTATTTAGTATTAAATAATGTGTTTACATAATGTAACGTTTACAGAGAAAACATTAATGTTATTTTAGCACAATGATTTACACAGACGCCTCGTTATTTCCCAACATGTGCGGTTCAGCGAGGGACTACTGTAAACACATTTTTTTTGTGTAAAAGTTACATTTCAACAGAGATTCGAGTTTTTTCATTTCCCCATCGGCCATCTCTTCAGCATGTGTCCCAGCTGAGCCTCTAAATAATTCGGTAGCCTTTGTCAGGGATTTGCATTACAAATTAATCTGTCACATGAGAGGACTGCTCATTTAATCTGTCATGTGACGGACAGCCGTTGAATAACCTGTGTAGGTTTGAACATGTAACACTGAATATTGGTCTTAACGGCATGGCTAATCCCATTACCTTTGGATTTCCACTAACTGGAACAATGTTAAGAAGGATTACGGCTAGGGTTGCCACCTGGCCCCATAATTCCAGAACATGGTTTTTAAGTTGCCCTTAAACTGAAAGCAATAAACACGTGAATTGAGCACCAAGCACTTGCTTAATTTACACTGCTTCTTAATTATCCGAATCATTGTGATAATACAAATCTTACAAAATAAAAAAAGCATCTTGAATAAACATGTGTGTAGGTTTATTCAAGATATTTATTTTTATTTTGTACAAAATGATATTTCAGTTCTCAATATTTAAAAGATGCTATTTATATCCTATTAATTAGTAATATATAGCCCTAATTTACATTGACTCTCCCAATTAAATAACAACACTGATCCAGTGTTCACGCTGTCTGGTGTCAGGAATAGTGAACAGCTGCTCAGTATTAATGATTTCAGTGGGAGAAGGTGATATACTATTAGAAACTATAAAGAAACTTTAAAATATATATATTTAAAACTATTAATAAAAATAATAAATATTGATGATGTACTTATTTATTTATTTCATTTGTTAAAAGCTATTATTGTATTGTCATGCTGCCTCAAGATAATTAATCACCAGAATCAATTTAGCAAAGGTTTAGGGCTCAATTCACATGTTGATTTCCTTCAGTTTAAAGGCAACTTCAAAATCCTGTTCTGTCTCACAGTGTTCCGGAATTATGGGGCCAGGTGGCAACCCTAATTACGGGAGATACACTGACATAAATAAATGCCCATGCGAATAGTGTCGTCACAATTGCTTCAAATTTAGAGTAAAGTAACTAAATGTACTTTGTTTACCTATATATGCATGAATGCCTGGAGAGTGCACGTCACACAGGAAATGACATTGAAAAGATTCCTAGTTTAAGGATTAGACAGGAGCCGAAGAATCGTCTCTTCTTAGCTCGAAATGAACACGTAGAGAATGAAGCATCAGAACTCAAAAGACACTATTTGCAAATAAAGATGCACCCGCGCCTATATATTTAACAAAGCTATGTACTGCTTATGTCAAACTGTGTAGACACAGGGACATCTTCAATGGTTTAGAAAATATATATATATATATATATATATATATATATATATATATATATATATATATATATATATATATATAATACCAAATACTAATTCTTACCACAAAGAGTACCAAATGTGTTTGAAAGGTAATAAATCGCTCCCCTCTGATTTCCCTCAGCAGCAGACAGTCGAAAAACACAACCAAACATCCGGTTCTAATAGACACGAACTGTAACCGACTGCAATATCCAATAATGAGAGAGAAGGGGAACAATCGTCGTCATGTAGGCGGGGAACGAGCTACAACGCAGAAAAGTCTGAGAAACTGACCCCCTGCGTTCGCCATGTTGGTCCGGTTGCTACTTAAATAACATCACGGTGCTGCCGACTGATGGAGCCAACATGGGCCAGTTTCAATAACCGCCGAACCAAGGCGTCTTTCCTGGGTCAACTCACGCGAGGGTAAGGAAAGAGAAGTGGAAAATGGTAGCACAGCATATGTTTGTATGTTCAGTGTTGAAGTTTAGAATGCACTTTATATTTCTCTGTAAAATAATATATAATAGCGGCCCGTTAAAGGTCCAATATTTTGTTTGCTGTTCACTAGAATCTTGAGCTGGTTTGCCCCACCTAGTTTGTGCATTTGCACACCCTACCTTCATAGCTTTCGTTAAATGTGGTATATATATATTGTCGGATATATGCAAATATAAAGAATGTCAAATGGAAACACCTGGAATATGTAACACACAGTTTTGATTCATTCATCCCTGACATGTAGTCATATTTTTTTAGTTTTATTAAAAACTGCTCAAAACTAACAAATGGCACATTCCAGAATAATATAATTTGCTCATCCTTACTTTGATATAATTATAATAAATAATAATCTTTACTTTTATATAGCGCCTTTAATAGTGGACCACCATCACAAAGCGCTTTAAAAGATATGAGACTAGGGTGTGTAAACTATGCATCAGCTGCAGAGTCACTTACAACAACGTCTCAACCGAGAGACAGAGCGCAAGGAGGTTAAGTGACTTGCTCAGGGTCACGCAATGAGTCAGTGGCTAAAATATGAAGAAACATCCACCCAACCCAGCAGTGTAAATGAAAGCTCTATTGCTGCATACTAAATCCAGATTTAAATCTGTATTGGGTGTTAATTAAGTCCAATTGATTTTCAGTGTGGTTAACTAGGACACATAAAGCTTTACGCCTGGATACCATGCATCTGATGGGCTGTTAATGTTACCTATTTAAATCCCCTGCAGGACCAGTGCTAATGGAAAAACACCAAAGCCAAGCATTGAACTATGTTGTCTATCCATTTTACCAGGAAAACAAGTCAGACTAATGACCCAGATAGAGCACTGAAAGGCTAAGGGTCTGTAAGATGGGAATTATACCAGCAAGTGATGGGAAAACATTAAATAGTGTATTTACAACGGAAGTTGTTTCCCCTTTATTGTTACTACCATAGGGTGTATTTTCAGAAATTAACTTTCTGATTTTTTCCTGTTATGCATATTTGGAATCTTCATTATGATTTATGAAATGTGAAATATGTTTGAAGATGAGCTAAATGGATATGTGCAATGTATTGACAAGCAACAGGTGTGCTACAGGGGGCCCAGTCACAAAAAAAACATCAACATTGGACAGGACACACATAGTCCACTCTCAATGTGCTGAGAGCTGCGTGGTCCTACCCAGTATTAGAGGGGAGGGAAAACTGAGTAAGGAGCTCAAAGTCATTTCAATTTATTTTGCACATTTCCCCTGACTATTTTATTGTGTCTGCAATGATTCTGATGGTTTGCTCTTATCTTGAAGTTTATAAGAGCTCGCCTGGAACTGAACAGTCTTCAACTCTGCTTGCCACACGCTCTCCCTGTCTACATACAGTAAATGTAGAGTAGGTAGGGCTCGGTTAGGGTTAGGGTTAGTTAAAAGTGAATTGTCACTGGAATGATGATGGCTGTTCACTGCTGGCATTAAGGATTCTCTAGGCAAGCTTAAAACAGCTAAAATCCATATAAAGGCAGATTAGGGAAAAATTTCAATATCAGAGCACCAGAACTATAGGAAATGTGAAAAGCAAAAACAACACAAACAATTAAAATGATGTTTGAATCTTCTTTATTTTTAAGGCCATTCTCTGTAGCCCCTTCCGTAGCCACAAATGTTATCACGTGACAGGTTTTCACTGGATACGAACAAGGGGTGATATAGCTGATTCTGTTGATGTGGGCTTATAAGGCAAGAACCTTGTTGATTACACCTTAAAAGAGAAAACATTCAGGGTTTGCGTTTTGTACATATATTTACATTTGATTGTGGAGAAGACTGGACCACAAAAATCCATTTACATTTCCAAAGAACCCAGGTTGAAGGAAACAAGACACAGATTGCCGGCAATATCCCTCTCTTTGAAATCAAAGGGGGAACATTTCTCCAAAGCCACATAACGCCATGGAAATGAGATTATTGTTTCGGGGCTTCAACCAGACTTGTAAAGCACCCTTTCTTCTTTTCATTACAGTGCTGTCTTTAGATTATTACATTCTCTGAACACTGAACAGTATAATTTGCATTTCTGCGCCTCACTTACAATGTTGTTGTTCTTTTAGTTTGGTTGCATTTTTAGCAATTAACAAGACCTTAGTGCCACATATTTGTCAATATATGGCTTGCCTATATGTTTGTGTAGACCAGCGTTGAATACAATTTAAGGTGAAGAGCTGTTAGTGTTGAATAAAATACAGCTCTTGTGTGGAAGAAAGAAAAACATGTTAATTAAGGTGTTTGAAAACATAATGCAATTAGACTGTCTTGATTTTTAATAGCTTATCAAGTATGGAGGAGAATGCATTTAGGTCCACATCAAAACTGCTCTGTAGCAGTACATATAGTCCCATATTAACATGGAGATACAAAGTGAGAAACAATTTGTCTACAGAGGCTTTTTAGTACATAGCTGTTTTATTCTTGTAGCTAGGACTGTGTATTTAGGCAGATGATATGCACGACTTAAGGGTTGATTTGATCTACCTTTACCCCACCGGTATAAACCACAGTAGGATTTACAGCTTCAGGAAACCCACCTGTGCTGCCATTACATTATATTGTTATTATTATTATTATTAATAATAATACTAATCATTTAAGTAACAAAGTATACCCGGCCAACTGTACATAATTAAGCTGTCACTTTATGGAGGGGTTCTGGTGACACTTTAAAAACTTTGATTTTTTCATGTGATCAGAACCCAGAGATAAAACGACAGTTTTATATTTAAGCAGCAGGGTGCACTTTTATAATTACTTGCAAACAATTTGAATTTCTCTGGTTTCTCACATTCACAGTGCATTTTTATATCGCTCAATTTTTTTTCATTATCGCAGCGTTTTCTTGTGAGTACATTTTTTTTCCCTCTTCAAAAATCTAGACAGCATTTTGATCTGCTATTTTGCAAAGTGGTTTGTTCAGCTGTTCTGAAGTCAGTACTGTGCTATTGCTGTAAAACATTGCCTAAAACGTTCCACTGCACTGCCATTATATTGTTACAAACCTGTTTATTATCATTTCTAATTTTAGAAGCATGGTTCTATGTTAATAGATCATTTTACTGAAGAATCAGTTCAAGATTTGCACACTTTTTAAAAGGTTTATTCTTCAAGCTGTTTGGATGCTATTTTTACAAGTGTTGTTTCAACTCAGGAAATGGTAGTGTAAATTAGGACTGTCTTACTGTCTTATTTACCTAATATGCTGAATAAACTGAATGTGTTTTTGTCTACCTGCTCTTCAGTGAAGTGCAAACTTCAAAGACCCAGGTTTAAAGATTTCTTTAACAAAAAAGCACTTCATTTTATTATTATGTTTCATTATATTGAGTCGTGAGTACTAGATATTTGTTATTGGAAAAATAAAGACCAGATTGTGCAATGTTTCTGTTTTTTTTTTAAATTACAGTAATCCTCCAAATAATTTGTACTTTGTATAAAAATACAAATAATCTTTAAGTATGTTTTTTCAAAGAAATTCAGAACTACTAAAATAAACTTAGCAAATTCAATTAGAGATGTTTTGACTAAAAGTCTTTCTCGATGTCTTCAATGTAGACATTGAGAAAGACTTTTAGTCCAAACGTTTGTATTTCAAAATGTACCACTGTTGCTGGATGATATTCGGATATTTGTATAGCAAGTGTTTCAAATCCCCAAATTCTGTGTTAGTGTAATGGGCAGTGTTGTGTAATAAACTGATTTTACAGATTCAGATGAGAGGAGATTAAAAGCACTATAGCCAAGAATGCAGGCAAACCTGGCTGATTCGCACCCAGCCTCCCCCGTACATTAGTGCCATGACTCAGATGTCATAGATTGGCGGCAGATGATTGCCGACATTAAAGGGAGGTCCGTTGCAAATTGTGACCTGTCAGTGAAATGAGATGAGGTTAAAGCCCAATAACCAGATAACCGGACTCTTGCGGTTAAGATGCTCACTTGCAGTATGTGTGGTCGCCAGTTTGTGTCCACCCTCTGCTCTGGGAAGTGTCCACACTAATCAATATGGTGTGTGATCATGCAATGATTGTGGGAAACCTTTTACCTCTAGGACCACAGAAGTGATGATCCAATATGGGTAAAGTTTTGTACAACTACAGTTTACACAAACTTGGATTTTTCTTGGAAGTAATAGGTCATGACAATCCTCACATTTCTCAAAGTAGCAGAATCTGCTGTAAGCTTCTTTGCTAGACTTGTGGACAATAACACTTCACTAAATAAGGAACCTGCACAAGAGGCCTTAATTTACACATTCCGTTTCTCTCTCCCCACATTCGGTTACACAAGCCACAGACAGACAGATACAGCAGCCGGCTGTGTAACACATTGTTTACAGAGTTTAACTTCTGGTATTTAGTCCTACTTTACCAGCTGCGCTCTTATAACAAACCCATAAAGCATTTTCGTCCGATGGGAGGTAGGGTTAGATGTTAGGCTCCAAAAAGCCTAAACCTGGCCTAAAGGTTCAGATCTTGGACATAAGGGAACATTACACTGTCCTTTTATTGCTTTTGGTTTTTAAATAAAGTTTCTTTCGCAAGACACTGCAAGTTCTATGAGGATGCTGTCAGAATACCTGTTTCAAAATTTTTGTCAGGAATACAACAGTACCAGTAGTTTTGACATACAGCTATGGCCAAAAGTTTTGCATCACCCTATAGAATTAACACATTTTGCTTCATGAAGTCGAATGAAACCTGCTGAATAATGTTATGTTAACATATTGAGTTACATAACACTTTGTAGTTTTCCATATACAGTACTTAACAAAAAACTGTCAAATTGAAAAATGTGACATTTTGAAATCTAAATGAAATGCTGTACTACTTTTGAGATATCATATTGTAGCTTCTTTGATTACACAGTGTTTTTATAAAATATCTAAATTATGTTTAAATATATATACTGTGTATGTG